>NC_079367.1:12589123-12889123 GCF_021018895.1 Seriola aureovittata | reverse complement strand
GTATGGAAGAAAAAAATTTGATTGTGGTTCCACTAAATTCAGGATATTGTTTGTATAAGGAAGAATGAATTACCTGTGCAAATTAAAAAAAAAAAAAGAAAATAAATAATCTAAATACCACCCAATTATGACCTCTAGAGGAGCTGCAACTTAAGTAACTATTTGTTGCTGCATGTGGTTCAACATATGAAGCCTGGAGTCAGGACAACTATTTTCATTTGGGTTGGTTAGACTGAAATTTATTTTAGATTTATTTTAGATTATTTTAAGATTTCCATCCATTTTACTTCCATTTTCAAGTGATATCATGTTATTCTTATCAGATATATGATTAGAAATGCTAGAAAGCAGATAACATACTCAGTCCAAATAAAAGAATTTAAAATGGTCTTGAAGAGCATTGCTTTGCAATCATACTGGTGTTTAGGCTGGATGACAGGGAACTTCAAACATACAGTATTATACCTTTTTATACTACGTTTAAAAACTGACTGGACTGATTTTGACTAAAATCCTAAAATCTCACAGGAATACAACTGAATTTTCCAAAATACATGTTGACAAAATAATGTAGGACACTGAATGCATTTGCAATTCAAAGACACCACAATTTTAACAACTATGCGACATACCTGTTAATCTGTCTAGTGTTTATAGGTGTGAAATACAGTGTTTCCAATGAATCCGCCTGTAGACCCCGACGTTTGGCTGCCAAGCGCTCTGAACTGCGAACAAGTGGTGTGCTTGATTCATCAGGTGCTGAAAGTTTCCTGCAAAAGGTAAGAAACAGTGTTGTGCAATGTGAGAAATCACAACAAATTACCACCATGCATCTAATGTAAGATTTTATTGCTACTCTGCTTTTCCCAGGTTTTGTTTCTTCCATGTTCATATTGTTGGTGCAGGAAAAAGGGCAGGCTAAAAAGCCAACTTTCAGCAATGTCTTGGGAAAAATGGGCATTCCTTGAAAACTAACACCAACCCTACCAAAAGGTCAAGTCATTTTCATTTATAAAATTCTAAAAACTCACACGGGTGAAAAGTAGGCACTAGATTAGCTTGAAATTGAGTTTAAAAAAAAATATATTTTAATATTTAAAAATATTAAATTCGAACAATTTTGGGTGAAAAACTATTGAGAAATGTGAATGCTTTGAGCAGTTTTAAACCACAAAGCAGCTCTTTAGAGGATTGGTGGACCTGTAATATGTTTCTATACATTTAAAAAAAGAACTAATAAAATAGAAATGGCTGGATTTCATAACACTGTACAGAATTCTATGGTCCTTTTTTCATTATACTTATCTGGGAGGAAAATTACCTTGTGTTGTTCAGAGAGTCTTCCAGAGAGCTCTGGTCCAGGCTATCAGAGCTCATGGTCCTCTTCACCCTCATCTGAATACTTGAGCGTGTGTTGGGAATGTCCAAGTGACACAAGTCTGTTGCACTTCCTTCATTACTATGAATCTTATTCTGTACCCGCAGAATATGGTCAGCATTGGCCAGCTAAAAGGTGGACAAATGTAGTGAGAAATCAGGGTTAAATGTGTGAGTGTGTACTCATGCTCACTCCTTTCAATTCTCTTCGAAATACAATACCAACCTGTGCCTTCAAATTGGCCACTGTGTTCAAAAGTTTTTTCTCACTGGTTTGGGCCTTCTCCAAATCCCGTTGAAGTAGCTTATTCTCCGTGGTAATAGCGTTTACTTCACTCTCTTTAACTTCTAAGGAATGCTTGAGTTCAGCCACCTCCTGTTGGCTTCCCTGGAGAAGCTGCTTCTTGGCATTGTAATGACTCATTGCTTTCTCCATCTGTGGCATTGTGATGATAAAACAATTATTTTAACATCAGTGTCAATCAACCATCAATATACATGACAGTGTGATGCAGGAACAAAACTAATTGATGTCACTGGTCAATAAGAAACAGGAAGAAATTAAAAAAATGTCCAAATAACTTTTGACTGAAAAAAATGAAATGTACACAGAGATATGTGTGAATTTGGATTGTTTTGTGATTTGTGGTTACACAAACCTGTCCCTTGTAGTGTTCTGCAGCCTCTGATTTAGATGAGAGCTGTTGCTGTAGGTCTCTCTTCAGCATCTCAATATCTTCGGTTTTTTCATTCTCTTTCAAGAGTTTCTCCTTCTCTCTTTCTCTCTTCAATATTTTCAGTTCCTGCTCTAGCACAGATTTCAGTTTACAGGAGGCTGTGTTCTCTCTCTCTATGGCCTGCTTGGCTTGAGCAAGTCTCTCCTTCTCAAAGGCCATGGCTTCAAGCTGTTTCTCGAGAGATTTTTGACCCTTTTCTGCCTGATGTATCCTGGCCATGAGTACTTCTTTTTCCTGAACAAGAGCCTCTTTTTCCCTGAGAGTGACAACCTGCGGCTCGTGCACATCCTCTTTCAGTCTGAGCTCTGCAGCATGTCTCTCTCTGTGTTGGTTCAGCTCTGCATTTACTGAGACGAGCTGCTGCTGGAGGAGGTCTATCTGCTCAGCGGACTCCTGTTGAGTTTTAAGTAACATCTGCTCCTTAGCCAGAAGTTTCAGAGATATGTTATTCACTTCCCCTTTCAAATCCTGGATCTCATGTTGAAGAACATCTGTCTGTTTGGAGCTCTCCTCCTTTATCTCAGCCAGAATTTTCTCATTGGCTTCAGCTTCCTCTTTAGCCTTTTGTAACAAGTCAGCTTGGGCAGTGACCTCCTCTCTGAGAGTGTTGAGATTTTGGTCTTTATCAGCTATGAGTGTGTTGACAGCAGACAACTCTGTCTGGAAGATCTGAAGCTTCTCTTCAGCCTTGAAGAGGAGGCTTTCTTTGTTACTCTGAGATTCTTTTAGTTTTTGAATCTCTTCTTCACATTGAGTCAACACATCTTCCTTGGACTGCATATTTTCCTCAGCCTTCCTCAGTGAGGAACCAAGAGTCTCCACCTGTTTCTTCAAACCTTGGAGTTCTTGATTTAGCAAATCCGACTGCTCTGAGCTGTCAGTCCTCCGCAGTATCATCTGTTCCTCTTTAGCTTGGATTTCCTCCCTCATGCTCCTGACCTGATCCTCAAAATGAGACAGTTGTTGCTGCAGAAGCTCCTTCTGTTGAGCACTCTCCTGCTCCTGCTTGTTAAGCATAACTAGCTGGGTCTGAACCTTCTCCTCAGCCTTTGTGAGAGAGTCAACCATGTTATCTAGTTGGTTTTTTAGACATCTGATCTCTTGCTGTAGCATGTCAGAATGTGAGGAGCCCTCTTTCTTTAGTGTGACTAGTTGTTCCTCTTTAGTCTGGATCTGTTCTCTAAGCCCTCTCATCTCCTCCTCAGATGTTGTCAGCATGTTTTGATGTGTATCCTTTTCCTGAGAAATATCCAATTCTTTTTGAATCAGCAGATTTTCTTTCGCCTGAACCTGCTCTGTTGCAGCCTTCAGTGATTCACTCAAACTTTCCACTTGATTCTTTAGAGTCTGGATCTCATTTTGTAGCACTTCTGACTCCTTGCAGTTCTTAACTTTTAAAATGTCTACCTCATCTTCTTTAGTTTGGATTTCCTCCCTCAGCTGATTTAACTCCTCTTCAAGGACTGCACTGTGATTTCTAAGTGCCTCAATCTCCAAAGTGCTTTCCTGCTCCTGCTTGGCGATCAAATATTCTTTGGCTTGAACCTGGTCTTTGGCGACCTCAAGAGAATTGCTCATGCTTTGTATTTGTTTATTCAGGCCCTCAATCTCCTGCTGTAGCAATTCAGAGTCTGCAGAAGTCTCAGTCTTTAGCTGAACCAACTGTTCCTCCTTGGCATGAATCTCTGCGTTTAGCTTCTTCACCTCATCTTCAGACACAACTAACTGCGCCTGGAGTGCCTCCATCTGCTCAGTGTTCTGCAATTGCTGTTTGGCAAACAGATTTTCCTGTGATTGCAAATTGTCCTCACCAGACCTCAGTGAGGAACTAAGACACTCCACTTGTTTCTTTAAATCACAGATCTCTTGATGCAGCAGTTCTGACTGCTCTGAACTTTGATTTTTTAACACGTTCATCTGTTCTTCTTTAGCTTGGATCTCCTCCTTCATGCTCCTTACCCCGTCTTCAGAAGCAGACAGTTTTTGGTCCAACAGCTCCTTTTGTTGAGCACTCTCCTGTTCCTGCTTGTTAAGCATAACTAGCTGGGTCTGAACCTTCTCCTCAGCCTTTGTGAGAGAGTCAACCATGTTATCTAGTTGGTTTTTTAGACATCTGATCTCTTGCTGTAGCATGTCAGAATGTGAGGAGCCCTCTTTCTTTAGTATGATTAGTTGTTCCTCTTTAGTCTGGATCTCTTCTCTAAGCCCTCTCATCTCCTCCTCAGATGTTGTCAGCATGTTTTGATGTGTATCCTTTTCCTGAGAAATCTCCAATTCTTTTTGAATCAGCAGATTTTCTTTCGCCTGAACCTGCTCTGTTGCAGCCTTCAGTGATTCACTCAAACTTTCCACTTGATTCTTTAGAGTCTGGATCTCATTTTGTAGCACTTCTGACTCCTTGCAGTTCTCAACCTTTAAAATGTCTACCTCATCTTCTTTAGTTTGGATTTCCTCCCTCAGCCGATTTAACTCCTTTTCAAGGACTGCACTGTGATTTCTAAGTGCCTCAATCTCCAAAGTGCTTTCCTGCTCCTGCTTGGAAATCAAATATTCTTTAACTTGAACCTGGTCTTTGGCGACCTCAAGAGAATTGCTCATGCTTTGTATTTGTTTATTCAGGCCCTCAATCTCCTGCTGTAGCAAATCAGAGTCTGCAGAAGTCTCTGTCTTTAGCTGAACCAACCGTTCCTCCTTAGCATGAATCTCTGCGTTTAGCTTCTTCACCTCATCTTCAGACACAACTAACTGCGCTTGGAGTGCCTCCATCTGCTCAGTGTTCTGCAATTGCTGTTTGGCAAACAGATTTTCCTGTGATTGCAAATTGTCCTCAGCAGACCTCAGTGAGGAACTAAGACACTCCACTTGTTTCTTTAAATCACAGATCTCTTGATGCAGCAGTTCTGACTGCTCTGAACTTTGATTTTTTAACAAGTTAATCTGTTCTTCTTTAGCTTGGATCTCCTCCTTCATGCTCCTTACCCTGTCTTCAGAAGCAGACAGTTTTTGGTCCAACAGCTCCTTCTGTTGAGCACTCTCCTGCTCCTGCTTTTTAAGCATAACTAGCTGGGTGTGAACTTGATCCTCAGCTGTTCTGAGAGAGTCATTCAGACTTTCTACTTGGCCTTTTAGACCTTTAATCTCTTGCTCCAGCAATTCAGCCTGTTGAGAACTGTCATTCTTTAGCATAACAAGCTGCTCATTTTTGACCTGTATTTCTGCATTTAGCCTCTGAACCTCCTCTTCACAGGTTGTGACCTGCTGTTGGAGTACTTCCCTTTGCTGGATATTCTCTTGTTGGGTTTTAGCCAGTAAATCTTGCTTAAGTTGAATTTCCTGCTCAGCCTGTTTGAGAGATGAGTTAAGGTCTTCCACTTGGACCGTTAAGGTTTGGATTTTGTCATTTAGAATTTCTTGCTCATTAGACTTCTCCAGAAGTAATTTGGCAAGCATTTTCTCTTTTGCTTGAATTTCATCTTTGACTTTTTTGGTTTCATCTGTAAGAACAAAAGCTTCTTCTTTGAGACTGTTAATTTGTTGGTCTTTGTCAGCCAAGAGAGAACTGGCAGCAGATAATTTTGTCTCAAGATCTTTCACCTTTTCATCAGTCTCTCGGAGAAGGTCTTCCTTCTCTTTCTTAGTTTCTTTTAGTTTTTCAATTTCTTGTTCACAAGCAGCAATATGGTGCTGTAGTCTGGTCATCTGCTCAGTTTTCTGTTGTTCAACTTGCTCAAGTTGAAGCTTGAGATTCTGGATCTCTTGTTGAAGGACTGCTCTCTGCTCAGTGATTTCCTTTTGCAACTTTTCCAAAATTTCATCCTTGGCTTGAATTATTTCTTCAGTGTGGAATTTCTGTTGCTTCTGGAGTTCTTTCTGTTGAGTAATTTCTTGTTGGTACTCTGCTAGCTGATCTGTTTTTGCCTGAATATCCCCCTCTGCCTTTTTCAGAGAGAAAAATGTACTCTCCAGTTCATTCTTCAAACTGCTGATCTCAGTCTCCAACAGTCTCTGGCAATTTAAGAAAATAAGTTAGTAACTATCTAATCCAAAATGAATTCTAAAAATTTGAGAAAAATGCAGACTATGCACTTTATCATATAATGTTATCTTTTACATAGAAGTGTGCACTTTACCTCCATTACAGGCCCCATATTCTCTCCTACTTCTTCCTTAGTGGCCCTGCTTATTTCATCCTCCAAACAGGAAATCTTTCCCTGGAGGATCTGAATCTGTTCAGTCAGGAGCTCCTGAGAAACAAAGAGTATAACATAGTGCATTATATCCCCTTTGTGTAGATAGAACCCAGTTAATCCTTTCAGTTTTAGCTTATGAAGGTCAAACTGATGTCAACCTGACAGACCAATAGAACAAGGGTACTAGGATGTCCCTGCACATTAATGATTGTTTCTCAAGTGAGGGAAGAAAGATCTACGAGTTGTTATTACATGATAAGTGACACATTTTGTAGTGTTTTTACATACCCAACATTTAAACTATAACATAATATTGTTATGTAACATAATTATTGATTTGAATCATTAGAAACACATACGATACCTTTTGAGCATTAGCTTGGTTGAGCTCAGACTGTAGGTTGCTTGTTTTGCTTGTCCACTCCTCCTGAACTGATGCTTGGGTTTCTGTCAGCCTGCCAACTTCTGCCTCAAAGATGGCCAGCTTTGAACAGACTGCCCTCATCTGGGAAAATATGGGGGGAAAAAGCATTTATAATCTGTTCTCAGTGAAAGCTTTGATATCAACATTCCAAGTAATGTGAAAGGGTTGCCACTAGTGAGACTTGACACCACCATCATCCGCATGTTAGCTTCAAGATAAGTTTGCTCATGTGGATATTTTCAAGGATGTAAGACTTATATGACTGTTATTGACTGCAAATCCCATAAGATAGAAATCAAAGATTCTTTTACAGCAAGAGAAACTTTGCAAGTGTCATTACCTGGGAGGAAAGTTCACCATTTTCTTCTGTCAGTTCATCCACTTTACGCTCCATAAGTGAGGATGTACTTTTGAGGTCTTTATTTTGCTTTAACATCTCATTAAGATGTATTTGTAATCTAAGACCAAAAAAAAGCAGTTTATTCACTTTTCCACCAAAGTCTTAGTGTTTCAGACATGTTTAGGTATGTATTAAATATTTTCTTCCGCATACAAAATGTGAGACTTGTTACAAATTATTATTTGCAATAAGTGTTGTTATCATTGTCATGCATTAATAAAATGCATGACAACGCACTTACAGTTAAAAAAAAAAAATCTATATTTCAAAAATTGACTTAGCTCTGTCCTGTGCACTTACGTGTTGCTCTTGGTCTCAAGATCATTGATTTGTTCCCTGGTAACCTGCTCCCTGTCACCTTGATCTTCTTTCAGCTTATCCAAGCGGTACTGCAACTGGTTAATGTGACACTCTGAAGAAAACAATTACATCTAGTTAACTACAGTAGAACTTTTACAGAATACCCAAAGTTTGTTAAACATTAGATGTCAATGAATCAAATCAAATTGTGAATCATACAAAAACACTTCGATGTTGTACCATTCTGTGCAAGGAGCGCAGTCTTGCTGATCAGCTCTCTCTCCAACCCATCTCTGTAGTCTCTCTCTTTGACCATCTGTCGTTGCATCTTTCTCAACTGAAATTTAGGGGTGTTCATAATATCCTGCAAAGGAGACTTACTGTGGGAATAAAAGCAGACAGACAAAGTAAAGATATATAATCAAAATGCTAACATCCCATGGACTTTGGATAAGGAATGACTGACATATGGCATGTGTTTTAGTCTTAATGATGATATACCATTTTGTTATGGTGTGAAATCAAAGATCTTAGTTACTACAAGTTTAGCTAAACTTGGTGGATTAAACTGCTCATGCTGATAAAAAGCCTAACTATGAGTTTTCATGAAAATGAACACAAACAAAGCTGTTTTCTATTATTGACAAGCATGTGCATGATCACAAAACATTATTTCAAGAAACTGTAGTTTGTATTATTATAAAATGATCTTAATCACATTTGATTAATATGTTGAGCACTATGCTGGATAAATTCAAATCCACACTGATACCTGACTGAGGAAGAAGCCACAGTTTGCATGTCCACAAATGTGATTTTCTGTGTCCGGTGGAAGACGGGCGAGTCTTCATCTGAGAGCGAGGAGATTGTCGGCACACTGGAGGTAGAGGTGGTTGCTGATCGTGCAAATATTTCACGGGAAACAGGCAAACCTTTAAAGAGATAGGTTTTAACAAATTTACAGCTTGCACGTTAACTTTAAAGCAGAAAGCTTGTGTTATCCAGCAGCATTGTGTGTATGACACTAATTTTGCTTAATATGACATAACCAAGACAAGGAAGACATAAATTTGTGACTTACTTCTCCTTGCCAAATGGGCTTCAAGTCCATTGCTCAGATAAACACAGCCCTCACTCTCCATCACAAAGGAACCAGTTAGAATTGCTATCTCGCGCTAACAAACAAGAGGGGGAATATATATAAATTGGCACAGAATTAAATGGTAGCACAGCACAGAACATGATGAATAAAATGTTATGTATGTCTCAGTGGCTGATACAAGACAGAAAAACAGCTCTCTGCTTACCTCGCCATCACATTCCAACATGTTAAGAGTGCAGCGGTCGTTCATCATGTCATGGTACACGAGCAACAGAAGCACCTGGTGATATCACAAACAATGAGTAAGAACGGGTCTATGTTGTCTATGTTTTTTTTTTTTTTTAAATATTTATTTCTTCTTTGTCTTGTACCTTTGCAATTTCTACAGTAAGATTGATGCCATCTCGTATGTTGTCCCAAGATAATGAAGTGCCTTTGGCTGCACTAAATCTGCAATCCCCTAATAAACAAAACAGATAAAGATATGTTCATTCTCAAAGGACAGCATTATTCAACATCTGTCTGCAAGATATTCAGAGTAACTTAAGCAAAACAATGGTTCGTAGGGTGTGTTCTTTACACCCTGATATCACTGACCAGCACAATTACAGGTGCAACAGGGCACAACCAAGACCACACCCAACAGTGATGGGAGGTGTGGTGAAAGGAGCAAAACATATTGACTTGAATAAAATCTGATAAAGAAACTCACTTTCCACAAAGTCTGAAATGAGTTTGAACCGTTGCTCAATGGAATGACTGAAACAGGGGTTGGGTTCTTTCTTCCTGAGATGACACAAAGACAAAAAAAGGAGAAAAATGGAAGGTTCATTCCAAAGAAACGCCACCTTTACACCTAAAAAACCCACTCACAGGAGAGGCCATGTTTAAAATTAAAAGTAAGGCTGGTTAACAGTCAATGATTTCAACACATTGGCTTCTACTTACAGCATATAAACAACTTTCAGTAAGATTGTCCCATCTTGTAGATCAGGGACAGTCATTTCTCGGTCGGATAGTTTTATGCTGTTGACCTGTAAATAGTTTGAAAAGTCGGTTCAATACAACTGCAACTATTCAACGTTAGTTAGCCTTGCTGGACTCAACGTATTTACACCATATGACTAATGTTACTATCAACTTACCCAGCCGAGAAGAGCTTTAACACCCATGTTAATCGCCATCTCGGCTGACCCTTTATCTCAAAGGGACTTCAACCTGGAAGAGAAAAAACAACGTCTAAACAAGCTTGTCTAGCTAGCGATGCCAATCTAGCAATGGGCACATCTTAATTTAGCCACGGTCGTTACCGTTTACATATTTCCATCTATTGTAACTCACCTTAAAAGACAAGGACTTTGGCCACTGTTCTGTGTATTTATTCCAGTGTTTTTTCTCTGAAGTTCTCTGAAGAGAGGTGCAGACACTGCTACTACATGAAGCTACAACTGTGAAATAAACAGTTCTGAGACAACGCACAATATTCAAAAAGGGCTGTGGAGATTGAACCAGCCAATCCGTTCCCATGTATCGACGCATCAGAAAAGAGGCGACATTGATTGGTTTAAAGGCTGTGCGTCACTTGAACAATGCGCTCGTGACTTACGCCGGGGCGGTCGGTGAGGAAGTAGGCGGGGAGACGCCACTAAATTAAAGTTTCGATTTCACCCTCCCCTCGCAGTCTTTCAATATTACGATTGTTTTATTTGTTTTGTCTTATGTTTGTGTGGCATTAGTCTCAGTAGTCAAGTTTCAGCTGCTCGAACCTGTCTTAATAAAATCTATGGGTACTGACTCCGCCATCCCTGATGAATTTCGGAGTAGCCTACGCCTGTCAAAATGTGTCAAAATGAAAAGGGATTTCCAGCACGCGCGCGTGCGTATTACTTACTAAACTAACTGTTTGTATTTTTACAAATGCTCATATTGTACTGAAATCCTGTTAGAATACGCAGTCCCCTCGTATTCTAACATAACTACAATTCCCATAACGTACCTTTTTGTTTCCTTGGAAACATGTCGTGTTGTCTCTCGTACAGGTAACTAGCTAAATCGACTTTGGGCTTTCCAAATAACGTAAGAAAAGTAGCGTGTTTCCATTACTTGCTTAACACTGTGGGTAAGTGTATGATATTTGTGATAGATCCGTAATTAATTAAGATAGGTCAGTAACTAAAAATTTGGTCGAAATGGTTGATTTGTTAAAGCTTGGCTTGTCTGTGTATTGCGTATACAATGTTATGATGAAGCCTTTGAGAATTAGTATCTCTGTCAGTTCACTCACCTGTAATTTGTCATAACGTCACTATCCTCCCAACAGGTGAGTGAACCTTTTACAGGTATGACTATGTATGGAGCTCCTGTGGATTTATCTTTTAAACACATCAGCAGTTTGGCAGGTAGTACTGTCATATTCCTCTAAGGTTTTTCTCTCCTTATATTCACACTAATGTTTATGTCCTGTATTATCACACAACATTATTACAGTTGTAATGGCTGCATATTACAGTGTACTGCAGTATAGCCACTTAATTATAACCCAGAAATAAGTTTTTTAATATATCAAATTATTGTATGTAGTTTTTGCTAAACTTGTACATATAGGCTGTATTATTTTTCTCTAAGTGGATGCATGTACAGTATAACCAAACAACTCATTCCATCATCAAGCCAGTACCTAATATTCACTATTTCTTATACTTGTGGTCTCAGATGCATGGACAGAGGAACCCACCAGTGGCCTACGGCCTCTAAAGAGAAATTCAGAGATGAAGTACCAAAGCCACTCACTGCGTCTCAATAATAACAATATCACTGACCTTCATGACCTCCAGAAGACTGTTAGCGACTTCCTGGCTGAGCCATTACAGCTTGCCTGGCTGGACCTTTCATTCAACCAAATCACACATATAGAACATGTGAGCTTTCTTTGTATGCCTTGTTTGGGTGCGGTCTTCCTCCTTTTACTGTGGTATCAATTATAGAGATATCTGTTTATCGACACCACTCACATCTTTTTTTAATAATGCAGGAGTGATTCTTGTTAGATTAAACGTCTGCAATACGGATGAATATGTGTATTTGTGTTCCAGGTTTTGTGTGAGCTGCGTGAGCTGCGTGTGTTGTATCTTCACGGTAACAGCATTTTTATTCTGTCAGAGGTGGACAGACTGGGAGTGCTGCCACATCTACACACCATCACTCTACATGGAAATGTCATTGAAGCCAACAAAGCTTACAGGTGGAGTCTGTCTTTGAGCAAAGTTATCCCAACATACATCACACACACACATCCTGCACAAACATAATATGTCTGGTTGTACGATACCTTTACTTAACAGATATTGTTTTGTACAACAATATTATTGAGCATAGCGACAGTAGCACCCAGCAGCACCCCCATAGCTGCTGGATGTTTGCATACAGAACAGAACCAAAAACAGAGTCAAAGTCAGCACCTTATACTGTCATACACTTCAGAGGTGTAGAGTGGGGGACTACTCTTGCGCAAGAAGAGTGCAATTACATTGTGAGTGTGTGTGTGTCCATGTGAGACATGAATGCTTGGCAAGCTTGTAGGTGCATAATGTTCTAACAGGTGCTTAAATGTAAATCAAGCTCATATAACACGTCCTAGTCTGCATAGCAACACTACTTACAAACACACACAGCAAGAGGGCTGCTGGTTAAACCTGATTCCACTGAAAGGAAGAACCAATGCAGCTTTTTGATTAAATTGTATCGCAATTTCTAATATATGTGTAGCATCACTAAAGTAGAGATAATGCCAAGCAAAGAGAAACCTCTTCAGCATTCAGTTTGGATTTTTCTGTGAAGACACAGAAAATGTACATAAACTACATAGTCCACATGTATAAATTGTGCATGTCTTTCTGTGTTAAGGAATCGTGTGATTAATGCTTTGCCTCGGTTAAAGACAATGGACTTCAGTGCTGTAACACGGCAGGAGCAAGTCATGGCAAAGATCTGGCATCACAGCAACAACCACAGCAGACGCAAGGAAACTCTCCAGTGACTGCTCACTCATCTCCATTGTGGTGTGTTAAAATCATAGTTTCACTCAAATGACCTGTGCTCCACATCCACTGCTGAAAAACTTGTATAATATTGAATATGCTGTATGTTTGCCTGTATATATCTGGTCATATCTGCATTGTTATTGTTTTTTTTTTTTATCTACTGATATGAACAATTTATTATTAGATAGTCCAAACAGGAGTCAGGGCTACAGCAATCCAAAACAGTCTGATAGTGAACAGTGAGTGATCCTGAGATATCGGCTCTCACATACTATAGATTCATGTCAATTCTTCAATATTGTTGCAAACATAGGTGTGGATTGTGGAATATTTTACATTTAACCTTGGCAGATGCTTTTATCCAAAGCAACTTACAAGTGAGGAACATCACTAAAGCTATGCTAATATTTGAATATTGTTATGGATTATCTTGCTGTAACAAAGAGAAGTAGTTATTATTGTCAGTGATGGTCTCTGAATTACTGCACCAGTTACTTCCCAGATATAAGCATGTGGATGTTAATATTTATTTAATAAGACGCAGGTGCTTATGTTGAAAGTCTTTAATGAATTAATTAAACCAAAAAAAAAAAAAAACAAACAAAAAGAAAAAAAAAAATCTTAAAACTTTTTGGTACTAGCCTAAGATATTACAAACATATTTCAGGTAGTATTACACATTTGAGTAATAAACAAAACTGAAAAAAATGCCAAGAACCCCTTGCAAAAAGCTCAAATCAATTGCGTGGTTGAAATAATCACAGCCTGGCAGATCATCCCTTTAGAGACTGAAGAGCAGCTCACCATGCTCACTGCCCACGCATAGTCATGTGCTCTCCTGTGCTCTCCTGTGAAGAGCAAGTATACATTTAAAACACAAATAAATAATCACAAAAAGGTTTCGGATCATTTTATCTGCTGTAGTACATAGATTGTTAACGCCCCCCCTCCCAACTCCCCCACACTGCTACAATGGTTAGTTTCTGATTAATATGAACAACTCAATCATATTACAATCTGCAGCGAAAAGCTTTGCAGGCCTTAAAAGTGTTCGTGTTTCATAAAAACATTTGTAATCACCACAAGACTTTAGCCAATCCTGGCCAATGAACTCTCTACAAAAAGAAGAACTTCATACAATCCATCATCTGTTTTTATATTCAATCAGAAAATTCTGTACAAAGAAGGCATGAATACACGATATCTGTCCCTGCACCCTCTACACACCCAACTCCTTCATCTCTGTATGTCTCCACTGCTATTAAATATGTGAAGGTCTGGGATTTAAAGAGTCTGCCAGCTCATTATTTTAGTGCTAGAAAACTGCAGAGGACAAATTACTGTCTGTAAACTTGAGAACTTGTGCCCCAAGAAAGCTCCAGCCGTTCCCGCCCCCTTGTGACATTAGTAGGCCCACCCAGCACCCACCCAGCTTGTGTTTGCATCCTCACCCACCACAGGACACCAACCATGGACAGGTCACTCAACTAAAATAACAGATCACACCCTGGACAACAAATTACCAACCTGTTTCACTGTCAGTTTTTAAACATTACAGCTAAAAATGTCAAATGAAATTTACTCAAATCAGGTAAGTTCACTGATTCATGTTGATGCAGAGGGACACCAGATTACTGTAGGATGTTTGATACCCAGATCTTGCCAGCATACATCATTACAACCCTTTAAATTATAATGACAACTTTATCTTAATAGAAAACATATTCTTTTCCTTGATTCTGATCTTTACATATATCTTGCTGTGCAAGGAGAAACACTGGGGAATGGGCAGTGTCAGAACAGAGTTAAAGACACATGAAGTGCAAACTTTAAGCCCCGTTGCAAGTTTTTTTTATCCAGGTAAATGTTTAAACTACTCAACCACTGAACTTGCACATATGGTACAGTGATAATTTTGGTTATTCCATGCCAGAGAGATGAATCATTTCTCTTATTCCAGTAGAGATTGTATGTAAGTAAATACAGCAATATCAAATGCCTTGTGCCAAAAATCCTACAGCTCTGCCAAAGGTGAATATACTGTGCATTCTTCCATGCCTCCTGATAACAGTCTGGGGTGTAGAGCTAGCCTTGCTTAAGTACAGGCTAGGTAAACTAACAAAATAAAGACACTGAGACAACCGTTAAGAGAAATCACAAAGAAGAATGAACAATGATTTTTCCACAGCTGGTTCTGACAAAGCCTCTGATCTACACATTACATACAGTGGAGGCCTGGTTGTTGTAAATATGAGATCATACTCCAGTGCCCATCTACAGGAAACCATCTTCCATGATGACAATTTGTCACTGACCCATAATTAAGTACACTAGTGGACAGCCATATGGTGCAAACCTACATTGTCTCTGTCTTTGTAGCAGTTAGAGGCATAGCTAAGAAGCACAAGGACCAATATGCTTTAATAAATGGTGGGCTGGAGGGTGAGGATGCAGGAGTGACACAGAAAGAGCGGGATGGGAGGAACAATATGTAGGCCAGAGTCGCAGAATCAGGGAATGGCAAACTGGACGACCAGTTCTTCTTTAGCATCCACTTTGATTTGAGAGATTGCACTGTAAGCATAAGCTGCTATCTTGGACACCTGCAAAGAAAGAGGAAGACAGTTAGAGTTTATGTGAAGTGTACAAACTACCTCAAATTCCCAATTTCGCTGAGAAAAACAAGGCTAGTCCAACAACAGACCAACGGGATATCAGGCAGACAAAAGAGGCAACAATGGCAAAGCATTAGATATCTTTAGGATCTATTTTAAGTCACACATTTCCTCACACCCCCCACTCAATGAAATACTATACAGTTCCACATGTAGTATACTGTTTCCAAAAGAGTATCTCTCTGATGATTAATGCAGCCAACAAGGAAATCCCACATGACAAGAAGCAATGTATGCCAACGTATCTTCTGTGTGTGGTAGTGTATGATTACCTGCTGTACATCTGAGTATGGCACCAGGTCACTCGCAAGCACTTGGTGGGGCTGGCTGGTGAGGGAGGGGAGAGCAAGGGCTTTCTTCTGGGGCAGACTGTTACTCAACACAGCGAGCTTCGTACTGAAAAGAAAAAAAACAAAAACAGATGCTTACTGGAGCTGTTGCCCTGTCATTGCCCTGCAGTTTAGAGTTTATGTTTAAAACACAGTTTGTCCAGAAAACCTCACCTCAGCTCTTTAACCTGATTTATTTTAATCTGTAACTGTATTTCAGCATAAAAGTAGCTGCTGTGTTTGTTAGTATTCTTCAAACTTCCACTAGGTGTCACTGGATCTGAGGTTTAAGGTTACACTAGAGGGGAAAGGTCTATGTTTCAATTTTTTTTTGGTTTTTTTTTTTGTTCACTTCCCTGACCACCTTCTTGAGCCACTGGATTGGTGAGAACATTTCAAAAACCATTTACAATTTCATTATTCCCACCCACAAGGGGTGTACCAACCAACCAGTATATGTCTCTGGATATACAGCTAGCTTTCTTTTTGGTAATATCTAAATCAACTCATTAATTCAAATGATGTACTTTTCCATTCTTTAATTTGATCAGGTACAACCAAAAAACAATGAAGCACCTCAGCAACTTAATATAGCAGCTATAGCACAGTGTTAAGCTGAAAATCTTGGAAACTAAGAAAGTTTCTTTTATTTTGCTTTAATTGATTTGAAGACCTGATTTAGCTTGGGAATGACAACTATCTCCTGATGAGCGCATTGACATTCATTCCATTGAAACCAAATTTATGTCCAAACAGAGACCCACGCCCTTTCCACACCCACACACATAAAACAAAAACAACAACTGCAGAAGAGTGACAGCCTTCCATAACAATTATTACTTGACCACTCACTCACATACCTGTATTGCCGAGCTTTGTCCATGTATTCATGCTGCTCCATCATGACAGAGTCAGCTGCTGAGACATCAATGATGTTCCTGGCACAGAGGATATAAAGTTAGGTTTATTAAAGGACAGATGATTTACTGTTTTATTATCAGGAAACACATGCTGAGTCTGGCTTGTCTAAGGTTGCACGAAGAAGCGTCTTACTGTGCTGTCTTGTGGAGGATGGATGTGAGGAGGGCCTGTTCATCTGTCCGTGCTGATGGGACATTGGTAGTGATCCAGTCTGTCCCATTTGGAGGTTTGCTGACAGGGTTCGGGTGGGGGATCAGCGGCTTACGTTCATCAGGGTCCTAGAGCAGGTCAATCACAATATAACTGAATGATGATGATGATTCAGATCATGGCATTTTAACAATTTTTGTTACAATTGTGCAGCAACTCAAACCGTAGAAAGGAGTGCCAAAGGATGTGCTTATTCATTTTTAATTCAGGAACGTGATGAAATTGTAATAGTTGAGACTATAATATTAAACAATTGAGTATTTTGTGATCCGTTAACTGTGGTTTCTCCACTGGATACAAAAATTAAAGTGTTATGTTACAACATAACAATTAGATGTTGTGAAAAAAGTATTAGTTATCAAATAACACACATGGTAAAAACATCATTACAAGCCTTGTAGAAAATGTTCAAAGCTCAGTTCCCAGTTCTTGCACTCACAGAAAAACATTACGGGAGTCATGAACCAAGTTCCTTAACTAGGGTTGTTCATAACTAACAGCTTACAATACAAATTTTGACCAACTAATACTATCAGTTAAACAGTTAAAATATCCCAGAACATCAGTGCCATGTGAGAAGGGATTCTTTCCTGTCTGTCTGTGTGTGTGTGTGTGTGTGTGTGTGTGTGTGTGTGTGTGTGTGTGTGTGCATGCACAACTGTCAGCCCACCTTCAGAAAATAAATTCAAAATAAACATCCCTGTAGTCAACCACCCTCTCTAAATTGAATTACACCTGAAAAACAGTTCCAACTAATCCTATAGTAGTTCACTTAATGCAAGTAAAACCTGACTGAATCATTGAAAATAATCAAGTTGACATTGACTTGAACAAGCAGCACAATTCTATTAAGTGATGATAAATACAACCAAATAAGCTACATTTTCAGACTAATGCGCAATATATGGGCATAACTCAATAGGAGAGGTTAAGAATTATTTCCATTGCACTCCAATTGCTATTGTTAAGATAAACTGCATGAGGAAAATATTCCGCATGAGGCTGAAAAGGAGCTGTTTCCGCAAACTAAAAATAGCATGGGAGTCATATGACATAGCATACATCAAAAACACGGTACCCAGAATATAAGTCACCTCTGTTGGTGGTGTACCTCTAAATGTCACAACTGAGGACTGAGTAATTTAGTAGTAACCCACTACTCTCCATGTTTCAGGAAAGAATTAAAATAACTAAAATATAAATTATCATTCCCTGCTGGTCGTAAAAGTGGCTGTAAATAAGCTGCCATTTGTAGTTTTCTTTCAAGCATGCAGATCTGCACAGCTCTTCATATCTATAACCATTTTTCATCTATGTGCCAACTTCCCAGGCTGCTTTGGACCAGGCCTTACCCGTAGGCTGAGGCTAATTAGCTAAAGCTACTTTATAGGTGTCATATAACTTTAACCAACAAAACAGCGGTCACTTGGTAACCTCGGCACAGTCCCTAAAATGCATTTTTATGTATTAAACATACTCTATGAATACAATTATATTACACATATTGTTTCCTTAATAACCCATCTTGTATTTATCGGGACAGTTTTAGCCACTTAGCGGCTAACAGCTACCTGCTCTGTGGTCTCGTTCTCGCTGCTGTAACAGCAACCCATGGCAGCGTCCAAGGGTCGAAGCTACACAACCCCAGCTTCCCTGTTCTCCGTCAGAAATGGAGCCGTGTTTTATCCTCTCCAACAAACATAAAACTTCTTTCCTTCGCGGTTATGTGTTAGCTTCATCCAAAGGTAGGGAAGCTACTGTCAACAGCAGCTCCTCGGTCGAGCTATCACATGACAGCAGCTGTGGTGCAACAACACAACGACCACTTCCGGTACTTGAGAAGCGGCCGTGGCCTTCGTCATGTGATGGTGCAAATTTCAACCGTGAGATTTGTTAAATTAATAAATAGATAAACACAATAAACATATGAGCAAGATCATCATTTAATTTCAGTTCGAGGTTTCAGTTAAGTTACATAACTAGTGTAGGCTTTATTGTGCTTATGCTTATGCTGCACAACTAACCTACAGTAAAATGTGACCCACTGTAACCCTGGAAACCCAGGATTAAACATGAGGTTAGTTTGTCAACTCCAAATCCTGCCTGTAGTACAGGCCTCTGATGTGTCGTCTGACTGTGTTGTTGTGAATGTTGTCCTGTTGTGTGGTTCTTCCTGTCACTTGCCACTTCATTAGCATTGTCACAGTAGCATTGCACTAATACATAATGCATGTGCTTTGAGAAGAATGTGTTTTAATGTAAAAACTGTAGGCCTTGTTAAAAAAATATTTTGAAAAATGACAAAAATAAGAATATTTTTTTCAGTTTGGGCAAACCTTAAACTTTCATCCTGTAATATGTATGAGTGACACCTTGTCCCTTTTTTGCTGACCTATGGACACACAGAATTGCATAGCTGTTTCTGTAAGGTCTGTATTGAACAATACCAATATTCTACACGAGAGCTGTGCCTATTGCATGTGCTAATAGGGATGCACCCATCTGATGTTTTCTCACCTTAGCAAAACTGAGGTTTTTTTTGGCTGATACAGAGTACCAATCCAATACAAGCACTTTTTATGAATCAATTCAAAATCTTCATCCCTTCAGAATTTATAATTGATTGATAGACGTTCATACAACATCATGCGTTGTAGTCTTGTGTAACTTTTAAACACCAAACAACTTTACTTAGGTTTTCCTTTTGTTTTCCTCACAAATCAACAACCTTTTACAATACATTAGTTACATATAGAATATATGTATGGTACATATGTTTTTGTGACTGATTTTGCTTTGCTGTTTAATTCAGTTGAACTAAAGACTGGTGTATGCACAATAAGAGCTTTCTCTCTTGGGCTGTAGGGGTGCACGGTCATCCCCTAAATATGTTGATTTAGTGCTGGAGACTACACAGGAACATGAGGTTGGTGAAGCTGGAAAATGAGAAACACAACACACACTCCCAATTTTAAAAGTGACTGTAAGCTTTATAGGTTGGCTGATTTAATGCCGACTGGCTGTTCAGTAGTGTCTTCTTTGTTCTATAGCTCTTCTAAAGCTTTCAATTGTTTCCCTCCTCGGGTTTTGCTGTGGAATACTGTCCAAGGCCAAGTTGAGTGAGACGACAAGGGTGATAGACGGCAACAGGATGAGGCTTGTTGGTGCACATGTGGCAGTCTCCTTGGAAAAAAATGAAAGGGTCTATGACACCCTCTGGCTGAGTATGATGACAGAGTACCACACACTTTACTTTATTTCCAGTACTGACAGGTAACGCTACACACACTAAAACAGCATCCTATTCTGTTCAAATATGTATTCATTTCTTACAAACATGAGCAAATTATAGGCAGCTGTATAGTCTGTTTTATAAATGTTTCTCCCTTTTCAAAACCTAAAAACTTGAAGATTATGCTGATTGAAGTTATTATGGATCTACAAAGCATTTGAATCCTGTTGCCTAAGAAATTGCCAAAAAATAGAAAAAGAAAAAAGTATATACAAAGGCTGTGAATACTGCATAAAATGAAATAAAATAGGCCTGAACTTCAAATGTTGACAGTGTTGACATATTACGAAATGTTCATATCCTCAAGATTGTACAAATATAATTAACAGAATGTACAATAATGCTGAAGATGGAGAAAGAATGGCTTTTGAAAACATTTATTTTATTTATCAAATGTGTAAACAAAGTGTAGAGTCTGCCTTTTGTTTATAGAAATGTCTGTACTTCAGTGCACCATCATTGTCCGGCTATGTGTCTACCACAAAGTTTCCAGTTTACAACATGAATGACGAACCAAAGAAACAAACAGTACATGCCCCCGTTGTCAGGCAGGCACCAGTCTGATGGGCTGGGTTGATGACTGGGAGGCGCCTGCCCTCTCATTTACCCCCCGTTTCCTCCACACCTCTTTGTTTACACCTACAAGCCGGTCAAGTCCAGGCAGAAGTGCCGCAGCTTTTTTGACTTCACTCTGTGCTCGCTGTAACAAAAACAATGTCTGTTTTTTTGCTCAGCTTTGTTGTGCTGTTTGGAGCTTCTCGTGCTTCTGACACCGTGGCTCCTGCCCACCTCGGGCCGCCGTCGCTCGGGTTCAGCTCCTCGCTCCGCTCGGTGTGTAAACCTATCCCGAGCACCCTGTCTCTGTGCCACGGGATCGGCTACAGGCACATGCGGATCCCTAACTTGCTCGGCCATGATTCGCTGAGAGAGGCCCAGCAGCAGTCGGCAGCCTGGCTGCCCCTCATCTCCAAGCTCTGCCACCGGGACACCAAGAAGTTCCTGTGCTCGCTGTTCGCCCCGGTGTGTCTGCCGGAGCTCAGCGGGCCGGTCAGCCCCTGCAGGAGCCTGTGCGAGGCCGTGCGGGACGGCTGTGTTCCCGTCATGAGCGCCTTCGGGTTTCCCTGGCCCGAGATGTTTAACTGCACCCGGTTCCCGCGCGGGACCGAGCTCTGTATCCCGGCAACCGGAGAGCAGGAGGGGCGGACGGCAGAGGAGGTGAAGCACGAGGAGGCGCTGAAAGGTCAGTGGATGGATCTGTTTGTGTTCAGTAGGTTTTTGTATTCAGGAGACCAATGTTTTATTTGATCCTATTTTATCCTAAGGTTGTTTTGCATGCATTGATTCTGGAGTTTCTGATCCAGAATCAGAGTGTCTGCAAAAGCAGCAGTCCTACTCCACCACTGTGATTTTATTTTACATCCCCTCTGCAGAGACACTCACAGTTATCTAATCACCTCTATTTTCCACCCCCCAGGCAGTGTAATCTGTGATGCCTGCAGTCTTGCTGCTGAGGGACAGACTGACATCCAGGAAAACTTCTGCCACAGTCCATATGGTGAGAACAATCTGATGTAGATAATGTAGACTACACAATACTGTACATACCTTTTTCTAAGATCTGTATTACTACTCAACTTTTTTTCAAACTTGATTCTCACAAAGCAGGCCACAGAACAAGTCATCTTATCACAGCGATAGAGAGGTTTTTTTTACAATGTGTCTGATATGACACCTGTTAAATCATGTTTTCTCTGTCTCTGTTGCAGCATTTAAGATGCGTCTGGGCAGTGTGTCGACGGTGGGAGGGGACCGTCAGCTGGTGCCTATGGCCCGCAGCCGCATTCTGAGGTGGGCAGGGGGAGGTGCGGAGAGGGCCGAAGGGGTCGGAGGCGCAATGGCCCACAGTGCTTTGTGGCTGCAAGAAGGAGGCACCTGTACCTGTCCTGGCCTAGACTCTACAGACACAAACGAAGACAGGGTGTTGGAGGAGGAACAGATGGGTAAAGGACACGCTAAAGGAGGGAAGGACGGGTATGGGGCTCCAGGTGGATGGTACCTGGCCCTTGCTCAGGCTGAAGAGGGAAGGCTGGTGTTGACTCGGCTGGTGAGGTGGACCAGAGGGGACAAAGAGTTGAAGAAGTTTATCAGAGCTCTCCTTAAACAGCCCTGTCCAGAGCTGTAGACAGGGAGTCATCAACCACTGTAGTCCTGCCTCATGGACGATGCTTTGTGGTCTTTGGTTACCAAAGAAAAAGTAAGGAACACATCAGGAAACAAGTAGTTCGTAAAGTAACACTGAATAAATCACACGCACAGATTCTTAGATACTATGTAATGACTTTCTCAATTATTTGTTCCTGATTAACTCTGAAAACACCACTCAATCAATAACCAATCAAATCTTCAGCACTAAGTACGTATTATTTTGTGTCATATGAAGTTGTTACCAAATTTATCATGACACCATAATTTTCATTATTCACCGTGTTTGTGTTCCCTCAAGTAAAATCGAGCATCATTTTTACAAACTGACAAACCAAGAGGTTTTCTTTGTACTGAAAATGGACTTAGCTTTTCAATGACAACAAACAGAGAGCAGGCATTTCTGCAACTTGCTGTAAAGTTATTAGACCGTAATTCTTTTAGTGTGACAGAGGCATTGTGACAAAAGTTACTTCTACAAGTGGCACACAAAGGTTTATATAATTCCAGCTGTGGCAATATTTGTGTATTTTTTTGTATTTTTGTGTACATTTGTGTATATAGAAGAGACAAAATGGTTTTGGTAATAGACTGATCTCATCAAGTTTTCTACTGATACATATTTGGGGTGAAGCAGTATAATTGTTGTTATTCCTGTAATGATAAAATATTTTCTTAAACTGTACTAAACTTTTATCGTAATACTTATATATATACATTAAACATGCGTTTTTCTTTGACTATTTACAACTATTTTATCATTGTTTTTCACAGACGCTCAAGCATCAGTAGTTAGATGGGTGAAAACACTTATGTTGAAAGACAAGGGGGTGATTATCACATGTTGGGATGCTATAATCTCAAGTCACATGAGAAGAGAAGCACTGAAAAGAAAGACAGGACAGGAAATGTGATATGATATGAACAATAAATCATTTAGATTTGGGTTTGGTCTCTATTTTTGTATTTTATTACATTTATTTGTACCCAACATGATTCTATTGTAGGCTTTAAATATTTGGTTGATTTTTATTCATTTAAATAAGCTTTGATTAAAAAACATTTATATTGTGTTGAGTAATATTAGATAGTATTTCATAAATAAGCTTTTTCTTTGTGTGTGCAGTTTCTCTTGATCTTTCCATCATGACTCAGTAAAAGAAATTGGACTCCATACAACCACACACCTGTTGATGTTGACTTGATATATCAAATGTCTGTTTCACACTGCCTCTCACTGTCTCACTGTCTGCTCCTTTTTAGTGTTGGTCCTATTCTAAATATCTGGACAAGAGGTTAACTGTATGTCCTATCAAGAATGACAAAGAGTGATGTTTAACAGCTAACACTGACACCAGCTTCAACAGCTGTTAACTGGAAAAAATTACAGGGCATATACTACTCATGCACGTGATGTATAAATTATTTATATCCTCAGGTCTCTTACCTTCTCTTACACACACGCAAACACACACCTCTCTGTCTTTCTGCACTTGTCTCAGTTGAAGTGCCACTTTCATCTTTGCTATCCTCAGCGCAGCAGCTCTGCTCCCACCAAACCTTTTCTGGAAACAGGTAAGTTTGTCTGTTTATCACGGGACAGTAACAGAGTCTTTATGTTGGAGCCAATATTTTGTTGTAACATATACTGTACATCACGATGTTCTGTGTGGAGCAGAGCACCTGTGGAGTCTTCAGTTACCTGTGCAGTGGAAATATCTAGAGAGACAGCACTTTCTCTCACGTCCACCACAGGAGCAAAGCATTGTCACTTGCTTCTGTGTAGATTTCATCTCCCATTGTTCAAAACTTGGAGAGCATTTGTCTCAACATGCATTTAATCTAACATTTTCAGGTAAAGATGATTCCATCAATATCATTATTACTATTATTTCAGTCATATAATAGTATAATAATAGCATAATAGTCAATAATATATCCTATTGTTTACTGTGATGCATATTTATTCCTTTTTCTCTTGACAATTGTGAATTTTACTGTAATTATTAGTGGCTTTTATAATTTAATACGTTGAAGAGTGTAGAAGGCACACTCTGCAGAAGGGGCTTGACACCACAGAAAGAATTGTGGAGTCACCATTGACCGTAATCATGAAGTAAGGAGGAACAATGAGTTTGTGTCTTAAAACACAGATAAGCTTTGATTATCAATGATGATCACCTGAAATGACTCAAAATCTTACAACCTCCTCCCAGACATTTTATCAGTCCAAACATTTTGGCACATTTAATGCCTTGCTACCAAGGGTTGCAGGGTTGAAGCAGGTCAGGATTGGGGCCTAAATACTTGCAAATTGGCAGTGAAATGATTTGTGCAGCTCCACTTTTGTTGATTCATATGATAAAATTCCAAAGGTGGCAAAAGCGAGAGCGATGATTTCCCATTTAACCCTTTTTTCAATATGAAGACATCAGTAAGTGTATATTAAGAAAAAACAATTTTTTGACACACCTGTAGACTGATAAAGTGAGATAAAAAAGAGTTGCTCTTTATCTTCATACATTACCTTCTAATCTGTATAAAACAGTAAGAATTCACTGGTCTTGTGCAATGAGTGTAAAGGGGGACAGAAGCTTAGAAGTCCTTCAGTCTGTTTCTGGAACAACATTTGGGTAAAAGTTCATTTAAAGAGACACATGGCTTCCACATTGTCATCATAAATATATTAGATTTTTGTACATAACTGAGCATTACAAACCAATGAATCTACTTTTATGTGTGTGTTTCTGTCTGTATGAAACAGGATGGTGTCTCCAGCTATCGCTCTGGCCTTTGTCCCCCTCCTGCTGACACTGATCATCAGGTACCGTTACTACTTTGCACTGTTCTATCGGGCGGTCCTGGTCAGGATATGGAAGGACTGTGTGACTGGCATGAGCCGAGAGGAGCGTGCCTACCAGTATGTTCTCACTCATGCCACCCCTGGAGACCCTGACAGCATCCTGGACGCCTTTGATGTCTGGTGCAGCAAGATGGAGTTCATCAGCAACATTGGGCCTAAAAAGGGTGAGGGGATCATTTAAATAACCCA
This sequence comes from Seriola aureovittata, assembly GCF_021018895.1. Lineage (NCBI taxonomy): Eukaryota > Metazoa > Chordata > Actinopteri > Carangiformes > Carangidae > Seriola > Seriola aureovittata. Next base: position 12,863,872 of record NC_079367.1, on the reverse strand, counting down.
ACAAATTCTCTGTCTATTAGCAACATGACTTGAAAGTCTAAATAATGCCTAAACACGTACAGTACATATGTGTATGTTCTTGTATGTGTCTGGCTCCTCTGTTTGCAGGGAAGATCCTGGACCGCCTGCTGATGGAGCAGAGCCCTTTGACAGTGCTGGAGCTGGGTGCTCACTGCGGGTACAGTACCGTGCGGATCGCCCGGTCTTTGCCCCTGGGTGCCAGACTCTACAGCCTCGAGATGGACCAGAGGAATGCTGCCATCGCTGAGAAAATCATCCGCCTGGCAGGGTTTGATGATGACACGGTGAGACATCAGAAACGTGACCTATTGACAACATTTCACTGTATGTCCAAAGCATATAAAAGCTCCAAATTACCTACCAACGGGGCAACACCATTATTTGTTTTTACATAAATTTGGGACATTTTTATTTCATGTATTGAATATGGCGAGTACTATACCATTGAGACCTTCATGCTGTGTGTTCTCAAGGTGGAGCTCATCGTGAATCCATCTGATGAGGTGATTCCTCGCCTGCGGTCTGACTATGGTTTGGAAAGGCTGGATTTTGTCTTCATGGACCACTGGAAGAAATCTTACTGCCCTGATCTGCAGGTAAATAGAATCAATCATTAGAAAGAATATTACCATATTAATGAAAATGCTGTCTCATAGTTTATTGTCCTGTCGGAAGTATGACGGGTTAAGATGTGCAAGTTGAGCTGAACTAGTGTGTGACCCACATGCACAAATACATCTGACTTTGACACTAACTTTAAATGATGGCTGGATGATAAGGTAAAAGTTGCCTGAATGAGCTAACTACTTTGTGTATGTTCACTATGTGACTATTTAAGTACAACTATAAAGATGAATATTTACTTCGAGTTTGTTAAAAAATACAATTAAGGTATTTTAGTGATGTACATACCTGAAATTTTACCAAGTATAGTAAGTTATAGTTGTGATCACTCCCATTGTTACCTCGTCAACTCCCGCAGTTGCATGATATGTGTTACAGATGCTGGAGGGCTCTGGTCTGCTGGGAAAAGGGTCCATGATCTTGGCCGACAATGTGCTGTTTCCCGGGGCTCCAAAGTTCCTCAGACACATTCGCAAGAGCGGCCTGTATGAGTGGAAGGTCCACCGGGCCACGCTGGAGTACAGCAAGGGCATCAGGGATGGGATGGCTGAGCTGGTGTACCAGGGAATCAAGTAGACCATGCAGACTGGGATATCACACACTAGAATACAGATACACATTTTCGGAGAGGGATGAATTGATGATTTTATAACCCCTGTTAAAACTATTTTGAGGACAAATGTAATGGAAAAGATGACTATAAATTCCTTCCCTAAAAAGCTATTCATCTGAAAACTGGAGCATCTAAGCATGTAGTTTTTCAAACTCAAGGAACTGCACATCAAGACTACTATCTATCAGGAAAGTAAATCCTCATGTAGCCATTTAGTAATAAGTGCTGAACACTAGCATCTATATAGAAACCATGTCTACCTTTTTCTTCCTGCTGGGGATCTTTGTCACCACCTGCTGTCATCATCCTCTGTCTACAAAACAACAAAATAGCTTATTTAAACATACATAACTGCCAAATCTGAAAAAAATAAAAAAATAAAAAAATAAGTGACCACAAGAGCACATGTACAAGTTTAATACTGAAAGATGTTTGCCCTCAGGTGAGGAACGTGATCATTGCCTGTTTAAATCTTACCTGATATTAAATGTGGACTTCAGCACCAATCAAATGATCAGTTTTACCAACACCAAATTCAGATTACTCTTGAACTTTGCTGGACTTTAATTCCTTAATTTTTTTTATCTGATAAGACAATAAATCAACGAGTCAAAATCTAGCACACCCCTTATTACCATGTTACATTTTGTGTTCTTTCTTATTAATAAGAAACCAAAATGTAGGAAGCAAACAAACAAAAAAACAGGAGTTCATCAAAATAATTTAATTTAATACAAACTTTCAAGACCTCTTTTCCTTTCAGTACAAATAACAAAAGCCTTGGTGAGCAATCTTATAAGACAAATATGAGACACTTTTAATGGCCACTCTGTGTGTTCATAATAAAATTTTAATTCATCCTTGTGAATGGATTCTTTGACCTTTAACATAGTTAAAAATATTAAAATTTGAACATAATACTATTCAAGAAGCTTTTCTGAAAATGCTACTGTAGGTATGATATCTGTAATGAAAGATTAGCAACATACACAACACTGTTATGAAACAGAATTGGACTGTATGGACTTAAATCTCCTTAATAGGTAAAAAATGATTTAGCTGACTGAACTGTAATTTGTGCTCATTCAGCAGTTTGGAGACGTAGAGAAGTGGCACATGACTGGTGATGTGACAAGGTTAAAGTTTAAATGAGAGAGATCATGCTGATGATTCCTACTACTGCCACTGCGTGGGTGTGTGCCCCAGTGGTTGCAAAACCGTAGGACATTGTGTATTTTACAGCATTGGAGATGTGTGGCACCACTGTGACTGAATGGATTGAATGGTTAAATGTATTTAACAGGTTTACAGATTACCATTTACAGATTTAAAAGAAAAAAAAAAAACATGACATGTGCACAGGTGCTTAAACATACATCCATGCATTATTTTTCACACACCTTCGCAACAGTGTGTTAAAGCAACCCTCACAAAGTTGTCCGCTCGGAGCTTTCAAGCCTGATTTCAGCTTGACAGGAGACACTTGAGCTGGTTTTACCCACCCTTTATCTGAAGGATATCATGGTACAAGTTTTAATTCAACTATATTCTTTTCCTGTTAACACAAATAAAACAATATATTTGTGTCACAGACTGAAGGGGCAGCAGTCAAGTTTGAAGTGGGGAGCAGACATCCAGTGCCAGACATCTTGATGGAAACTAAAATTGTCTTTTGTCTTAAATCATCCATTGGTCTTGGTCTTGGTCTGCTCCCTCCATGTCCACCTGACAGACAGAAACAGAGCCAGATTAAAGACTGTTATTTGTTTGAGAGGACAAAAGTAAGATAAAAAAGAAAACAACATTTAGTAGGTTTAAAAGTCATTCCAGTGAGTTTACGATATTTAGCAACTGTGCCCTCGATCAGATTATACAACTTATATATTAAAGCACCTCATTGATCTCGCCATCATCAGGTGACTCATTGTAATCATTCATCTCATCCATGTCCTGCATGTCCTCTTCATCTTCAGAGTCTTCCTCGCTGTCCTCCTCATCCTCGTCATCCTCCTCGTCCTCCTCTTCATATCCTGCCTGAGCTCGGTGAATGCAGGTGACACAAATAAATAAAGGAACACAATCAAAACAGAATTGCTAATTTAAAAGGCTTCTAAAAAGGTGAATACAAAATGCATGTTTCAGGAGTAAGAGAATCTATTGCACCAACTTTTACTTGTACCTCTTTTATACTTTCATACAGTAGCAAGGCAATTGTCAGAGCTGCACTTTTACTTAAAATGCATCTGTTGAGATCTGGTGATAGGTACTGTGGCAATTAATACATTATATGTTACAGGATAAAACATTTACTACCTCAAAAATAGGTTTCCCAATGGGCATCAGGTTGTTGTCCTTCTCTGCAATGCTCTGCAACTGTAGCAGGAACAAAATACACCAGTTTAGAGCCTGACGGATCTGCCACAGACGGAACATATTCATATGTGGACGATAAGTAATGATAAATACCTGTACCGATTTGACAAAGATATGAATAAATTTAAAGGCAGTATCTCAGTTAAATTGTTTGGACACCAGATAACAGTGCCAAGTTTATTTTATCACTCTAAATGTTTTGTACATATTCTGGTCACAATCCCTTAATAATTAAACTTTAGGAACGTTTCTTAAAAATATTTGTGTTATGTAAAATCCTGATGTGGTATAAGTATATATGAGTAAGTGATATAGTATGATGGCATATGTTGTTAGTATGAGAAGGTGACTGTCAGTTTCAGCAGAGGTGCCGTTTACCCAGGTTTGGTGCTGCTGCTCCTGCTGGTGCAGCTCGGTCTCATCCACACAGGGTCGGTCCAGGTTGAACCAGAGGGACTCGGTTATCCGCGGGAAGAGAGACGGGAACAGTGTGGACATATCTGTTACACAGGAACAACAACAACACGCATACACACACTGTCAATCAGCAAGCGCATGTGTCCTTCTTTAGCCCAGCAACACAGCGTTAAACCCCGGTTCTTCACGAAAGAGATGTAGCCATATATATCTATATGGGTTATTGTGTGATAAAACGACACAGGACTCCTGGAAAGGGACATGGTAAGTTAACGTAACACATCGTTAACGCAATTCAAAGTCTTCCTATGTTGAGACAAAAAACCTCTAACATGTAATATCACCTCCGCCAATATTCTTGGTTAAAACGTAACGTAATATAATGTGCTATTTTAATTTATAGATAGCGTAAGTACCTGACAATCTCTCGCTCCAGCTTTAAAGAAATTCAAAAACAAATTTTACCGGAAATTGCTGGTGTTCACCTACAAAGAGCTCTCTTCTCGAATGTCACTCCACAAGGGTTCCGCTTGGCAGCTGGGAAAGAAAAAGAGCAATAGTAATGGAAATATCTCCTACTGTATTTTGTTGAATAAATACGGATAAATATCTCAACCAAGGGATTTAAAGATCGTGGCATATTTTGGCTAATGATAAGAATAAGTATGTATTTTGTCCTTTAATAACTTCATTGTAAATAAATAGAAAACACAAAGACTGTAATTAATTCCCTTTATTTTCACAAATTGTAGCATAGGGAATCTGGGCTCAACTGCTGTTATCCTAATTTCAGAGTATAGCCCATTAACAGAGATGGACAAATCAAATGAACAAATTCACAAACAATATCACTACCCCTATTTTAATGACTCATTAATGAAATTAAACAGTTAATTGACACAATCTCCTCTTCAGACAATAGAAAGCTGCTGACATGTGCTTTTTTATGTTTGCATGTGAAGACAACCTCCTAGTCTCTGCTGTTGTTAATACCCTTTTCTCTAAATAAAAAACAGGTCTGGTGCCACTACAGTAACTTAAAATATGACAAAAACAAACTTTCTATTCTTCCATTGTCACCAAATACAATGATCAAGATAAAGACTAAATTGTGGCATTATGTATACTCACTTAAAACAACACATGGCACACAGTTTTGGATATTTTGTTGAACCCAGCTGTGGTGGAAATTCCTGAAATAATGGACTCACTAGAAAGTCTCCTGTGAATGTATTCACATTCACATTATTCATTTACAAATGGGCTAAAACCAGTGGCATGGACTGTGAGAAGCCTTAAGCAACGCATGCATAGGATAAGAGCAGCCTCCTCTCAGCTTAGCCTAGTTTTATACATGTCTCATGCAGGTGCATCTCATCAAGTCATGACATCTCTAAGTAGCAGAGAAATTTCCCAAAACATACGAGAATCACAACTCCATTTGGTAGACAGCCTTGAAAGGGTACAGGAAGAACTGTACTGGGTTCTGGGAGTGGCCTGTAGCAATGCTGAACCCTAGTTACGCTCTGTTGAACTGTATGACTGTTTTCCACTACACCAGCTTTTGCAGCATTAAATGCCTTGTACTCTAAATTAGCAGCTGTATTTTCTGAGATACACACACACATTTACACTCATATACAAATTAACTGTCTATTTCAACAAGCTTGTAATGTTTATTGTAGAGTCTGAAAACCACCAACACACATTCAGCAGAAATTTATCTTAACTGCCATCTTTTCACTCTTGTTATTACCCTCCCAGGTCACACTGCCTTTTAACACCAAGTGTCCACTGTGTGTTTATGTGTGTGCATGTGTGTGCATGTGTGTCTGTGTGTATGTGTGCGTATGTGTGTGTGTGTGATAAAGAGCAGTGTAGACCTTGAGATAAGACAAACCTCCACAGTAAGATCCAATAAAACTCAGATTATGACAAAAGGACACACACATTCCTGAACAAATACTCTGCGTCTTTCTCGTTCTTTCTTTGTATCTCAACGTGAGACAGACTTTGGACTTTGGAAACATATTAATTGAGGGTTTTCACATTTTGCTTGTATTAGGGGCAACCTTGATTTTAGTCACACTCCACTCAAATACACACACACACACACACACACACACACACACACACATTGATGTGTGTTTTCTAAATCTTGTTTATAAAAGGTGACTGGAGATACTAATTTGTGGGATCATCCCTTCAGGAAGGAATCATTATAGAATCTAACAAGGTATGGTGAATCTGTTCATTATTACATGATCTTCTCATTGGTCTCTAGATGTATTTCCACCGTACATGTAGCCATTATATTTCTTAAACTATAAGACAATTCATGACTTTATGATTTATTCAGTTTGCAGTGTAAGCTTTGATTTCTTTTACAAGATGTAAGAGGGCCTGAATGGTTCACTTATACGTTGTGGTTACTGTTTATTTTTACTTGTGATAAAATTATGTGAGCTTATCTTTGATTGATTACTGTAATATATGGTCATTGTCATTTTGTTTCTAAACTGGATACATAGAATAATTATTTATTCTTACAGATTTCAGCTACTTGTGTTATATTCGCTGTGTAGTTTTACTTGTTTGCGCTGCATTCAGGAACACTAGGGCATGTGTAGGCTACATTGTTTACTTGTGTCCCCGTCTTAATTATTAATAATAATTCCCCTCTTAGTAAATACAGCTTTTTACCATCTCCATCCATTGTCTGACCAGGTGAAAATGGGCCGGTACGGTCCGGTACTGTGTACCACTAAATGATTCAGTGGCAGTATGTAGTACCGGTATAAGGGGAAAATAGCTGCATGCCACGGTCACATTTTCAGCCAAAAAAAAAAAAACGTACTAACGTTATAGCATCTTAAACAACACATAGTCTCCTTATTAATTGCTCCTTATTAAAGTCATTCAGAATTGCTTCTGAACCGTCCGTGTTGTGATCCGTGCTGGACGGAGCCCAGTTGCCTTTTACTGCCGCTAGTTAACGTTAGCTCGAGCTTCCGCCAACGCGCTGCAGTTTACTGATAACGAGCGTTGTGCGGTTCAGCAGGCAGAAGTTTGTTGCAAAATCTCCCGAGTAAAATGTGTAGCAGAATAAATTGTTATGTTTCATGATATTCTGTTTTATTCCAACAACACAGACAGCAGCTCAGACAAGCTTTGTGTGAGGTGACGACCAGGGATTGCTTTGCAACTCTTATCAACGGCACCCGACTGCGCATGCGCATCTTTACTTCCCAAACACAGCGCCTGTGAAAAGTGCGTTTGATTGATTGTTCTGGCACCCTCGATTTTTTTAACAACCAGACCACGGACTTCATTAATGTCGTTTGCACCGGGACAGGATGAACAATAAATGATTCCAGCAAAATTCCAAAAATTCTTGTGGTTGGCCACAGGCTGTCAGCGTATTTTTAATATCTGTGATTATTTTTTAGATATAGTTTCAAAAACTAAAATAACAAACGATTGAAAAACGTCAAAGTAACAGCCTTTAGTAAAAGAATGCCAAGCACACACAAAAAGGATTAACAATTATTCAAATGTTTAAGAGAAAAGACAGAGCTGCTGAAACTGAAAACGTACTGGCTAAACACTCAACAAGTGACATGGCTGGCATTTACTCAGAAGAGGATGACTACTTTAGTCCTCTTTGGAAAATCTTTTAATTGTTTTGTTTTGATGGGAAATAAATCCATCATTTTGCACATTGTAGGAGACAATTAAAGACATTTTTCTCATAGTAATCTGTTCTTTAAGTGTCCAATGTTTTGAAAATTCAGTGATTTAGAAATTCAATATTACTCTGCGGCACTTACACCCTTATTTCACACATCACACATTTTGAGACATCATCTGTTCTTTCATTTATGTGACACATATGTCAGAAAATCCAAAAACGAGACTGTTCAGCTGTTAAATTAAGCAGTTATAAATTAAAACTAGTTGTGAGGATTTTGAAAGTTTTGTCAACATTCCCATAGACCTATTAACCATTAACCATTAAAACAAATTATTGCTATACTAAATGTCAAGTGTTTCTATTTTCTTTCTATTCCATGTTGAAAGCTTTTTTTTGTCAGGGATGCATGAAGCCAAGGAGAGAGGTGGAAAATATGAAGTGATGAAGGTTGTGGTTGTAGTACTGGCAATAATTTAAAACTTTCACCCCTGCTTGTCACACAGAAATGAGAAAGAAAATTAATAAGAGAGGCCAGAGAGAGGAAACATAAATTTACAGTAGAGTGACATAGGATGTATAGTAATTCTTATTAAAGTTGCTAATGTTTAAGGAGTTAGAAGGTTAGTGCATAAGTGTGTATTATGTATTTCAGAATAAAACATTTTCCGGTGGCTTAGTGGGTCAAAGCCCATTAGATATCATGTCATGATAGTGAGTCATCCTAATTACCTGCAATAACAGTCAAAGGTTGAGTTGACCCTTGTTATAATTAGGTTTTGTTTGTAGTAGATAATGTTTTATATGGTTCTGTAATATATGCATATATTACAAAATTGTAGAATTAGTGAAATAGACACCATTCGTTTCTAAATTAATTAATTCATAGCAGTGATTAATACGTTACTCAATACATGAATGTATGTCAACAGTGAAGAAATCATTCTTAATGTGTAAAAATTATTAAATAATATATTTTAAAAAATGAACAAATAAAAGTAGTGTTGCCAAAACTGCTCGAAATGAATACATTCTACCAAAGCTCATAACACCCCACCCCCCTCTATTTATGCTACATTTGGTACATTCCCCCAAAACTTCAAAGCAGAGGCTGGTAAATTTCAGTGAGGGGTGAGAAACCCAAAGACAGTGATTAAATAAAGATATTAAAGTCTGATATCTGTGCGGTGTTACTAAAAGAGCTCTGCTGACAGTGCACAAACAGCAAGACTAAATACTAATAGCAGCCTTCAAACATTTTTTAATCACTATCAAACAACCCAGACACCTGGTGGCTAGATGGTGGCAATCTGGACTTACAGTATGATGGCAACCGTCCCATTATTTCTCCTGTTTTCTTGATGATTTTATTAAGAACTTCCTGTTGTTGTATGTTGATGCCTCCCTCCTGCAGAGCCATGTGGGTTGTCCTTGCCTTGCTGCTAGCCTTCTCCAGCGGGGCTCTGTCTCTGAACAAACTCAACATGTGTATGGATGCCAAACACCACAAAGTAGAGCCTGGCCCTGAGGGGAAACTTTACCTTCAGGTGATGAATGCAATACATGGACATAGATAGAACAAAATACACAGATAGAACAAAGTAAACAGATATAATGTTTCTTTTTTCTCTCTCTCATTTTGAGTTTCTGATCTTGCTGCATCAGCTGATCCAGACAAAAAAATGTTTTCAGCTCAACATTATAAAGTGACCCCTCTTTGCTCTTCCTATTAACAGTGTTCTCCCTGGCGTGACAATGCATGCTGCACGGCCAACACCACCGCAGAAGCCCACAACGATAACTCCTACCTGTACAACTTCAACTGGAATCACTGTGGTATTATGAGCCCCCAGTGCAAGAAACATTTCATCCAGGACACTTGCTTCTATGAGTGCTCACCACACTTGGGACCGTGGATACAAAAAGTGTGTACTATACATGTGTGCACCTCAGTCTCTTTTGTATGTCTGTATTTGCAACACTAGATGGCAGCATAAGATGTTGAAATGACTAAAAGGATTTGTCAGGATAGCTGAATCCATCCATACAGTATGTTGCCATTATTCTATGTACTTATAAAAATCAACAGACAATTATTTTTTAAGATAGACTTTGTAATGTGCTCCATTTTAATTTGTGGCTACTTTGTACTTCACCTTATATATGACATAGCATTGCAACAGTTTTGTGAAAATATGGATCATACAAACTGGGGAATTATGTGTGTAGGTGGATCAGAGCTGGCGTAAGGAGCGTATCTTGGATGTGCCTCTTTGTATGGAGGACTGCCACAATTGGTGGGAAGATTGCAAGAATGATTACACTTGCAAGACTAACTGGCACAAGGGATGGGACTGGAGCTCAGGTAAGTGTAAAACCCACACACATGCACACAGACCAGTGGGTACATACAGACTTGCTCACATTTTCTTGTTTAATTCACACCTTTGCATCCACATTAATGCACGTGGTAAACAAATAGCATTAATAACTCTATCTGCACACACTACCACACCAGCTTATTACTACACTTAAATCAAATTCCCCCATTTATATTTGAGGAATAGTTGTGGCTGCGATGGTCTGTCTGACATCCCCTGCTCACTCCAAAACTATCTCTCTCTCTCTCTCTGCGACAGGTGTTAACAAATGCCCTGAAAGCAGCAAGTGCAGAAAGTGGACTGAAGTTTACCCAACACCCAAGTCCATGTGTGAGCAAATTTGGTCCAACTCCTACCTTTATACCACCCACTCCAATTCCTCAGGTCGCTGCATGCAGCTCTGGTTCACCGGGCCAAACCCCAACACAAAGGTAGCTGAGTACTACCTCAACAACGCACAACAGCACCAAAGCTTTGCCTTGACAACGCTACTTTTCCTGGCTGTTGGGTCTTTCTCTTTATGGATATACTAACATGATATCCTTGCCCCATCCTGTATCACTCTTACAGGTATCAATAAAACTGATTTCAGATACTCTCCCGACTCTCCTGGCTTTCATGTCCTCTTCTGAGTAACTGATGGGAAAACTCTCCCTCTGGTTTGCAGCCTCTTAAACACACATTTTAAATCTGCATCTGGTTTATTTTCTTTGTGATTTCCTACTTAGTTTATTCTTATACTATTTTTTCCTCATTTCTTGTCCAACCAACCATCAACTCTGTATCCATGAAGCTGTGATCATTTACTACTTGGACATTGGAAAATATCCATGCAGTGCAAAATAAATGGGATCAAATTCAACCTCAAAAAATGGTGAGCAGTGATGGATTGTCAGCTCTAAATACAGTTTACACACACACAAAATACAAGATTATAGTTTCACCACCAAAATGTAGAAATAGCCAAAATCAAGACAGCACAGGAGTTTTGAGTCTAGGAAAGTATATGTAGAAGATTTTAAAATCTGTGTGGATAAAGAAAATAAAACAAAAATAAACGTGTGCCTCTGTACAAAGCATGATGGGACATGCCACATACTGTATTACTGCACAGCTCTGGGATGTCATTTCTCTTATGTGCAGAGAAATCCACAAGACTGTGGATCAGCTTAATAACCCCTTTTTAACCTCAACCACCGGTGAGGAAACTTCAAAACTGACCCAGGATCTGCTTTGAGGGTGAATGTTTCTCTACATTGGGCCTAAGCAGTGGGCGCCACTGCTTGGTAATTATGGGGTTTCAGTCCCCTGTGTGTGTGTGTGTGTGTGTGTGTGTGTGTGTGTGTGTGTGTGTGTGTGTGTGTGTGTGTGTGTGTGAGTGTGTGTGTGTGTGTGTGTGTTTGTGTGTGAGTGAAAGGGTGAGGAAGAAAAGGACAGGGAGAAAGAAAAAGAGAGAATAAGGGTGTGTTAATGTCTCTTTTACTCCCCCTATGTTTAAGCGTGTTTTAGTGTCACACAATCTCTTTACGTTTGTGTGTGTATGTGTGTGTGTGTGTGTGTGTGCGCGCGCGCGCGTGCGTGCGCGCGTGCGTGCGTGCGTGCGTGTGTGTGTGTCTGGTGTGTGTGTAAGTGTGAATGCCACGTGTATTCAGATCTTTGAATAAGTCTTATGATTGGTCAGCTGGTGTGTGTTTCTACAAGATTTGACAACTGAGGTCCTTGGCGGATCAAATATAAATTTGAAATATACATTTAGTAACTTTTGTGCACTCTGTACTTTCATAATCATGGCCTGAGATAATTAATCTATTAATGTAAAAAGTCACATTTGAAAATAACGGATATATAATCAGATGTGCCAAAGTGCTGCTCCATTTCTGAGGCTTTCACACCTTTCTTGATGATAGCACTGTATAATTCAGCGTTGCAAGTTCCACTGTGAAACCCTCTTTTCTCAGCATGAACTGTATGCATGCTGCTCCTATCCAAATAGAATTATGCCATTGCAGAAGTCTGGTAATTGGGACCATAACTGACCCAACAGTTTTTTTATTCAAACATGAGCATAACAGTGCTTCAATATCATCTGTTACCACAACACTTAAAAAAATACTTAATGTGGGTTTAAATAACAGACCATGTTTCAACCACCACCATCCATATGTCATAATCCCATCAATTTCCATAACGCAGTTGACATCATGTATGTCTAATGATGTCAAGCTGAGCCTGAAAAGCTGACTCTGGGATATCCACACAGTGTAGTGTGGCCTGATTACAGTGGCCTAAAGCAACTCTATCACCAAAAAAAGAAAAAAGAAAAAAAAAGAATGGACGCTGTTTTGCAGGTTACAACATGGTCTGTCATCTGGCCACATCCTCATGCTCAACAAAACAAAATCTGAAGAATGGCCATTGTCTAAAAAGTTGTTCATCCATTGTTCATCCATCCAATAATTTTGTTTTCAGTTGTGTATTGGGAATCACAGCCTCAGCGTGCTAGCTGTTGCAAGGCTATAGCTTTTGAGTCTTGTAACAATTGTAGCAGTAAGATACAGAAAAAGAAAATGTGCAAAAATGTGTTATTTGTAAGACATTTTGCAGACAAAGTAGTTTTATTATGGTGTGACATCTTGCAACACACTTTTATGATCTCTGTATGCAGACATATTGTTAAGCCACACTTTAGTCCACTCTCTCTCACACACACACACACACACACACACACACAGACACACACACACACACACCACACACACACACACACACACACACACACACACACACACATACACAGAGTGATGCCATAGCCAGAAATAGCTTTGGGATGGCTGCTGTCCCTGTGGCTATTAATACTCAGTTTTTCTGAGGTCATTGGCAACACACACCACCATGCCCAACTCTCTCTCTGTCTCTCTCTCTCTCTCTCTCTCTCTCTCACACACACACACTTTAACTCTCCCTCTTTCTTGTGTGTGTTTGTGTGGTTGTGGGTGGGGGGTTGGGGATATCCATACCACATTTTAGGAGAGTCAGACTTTTTGTGGGCAACTAGAGGAAAAACAATAAATAAATAAAAGAACGACTAAAGTCAGAATAAAGTGCTGTGAACTCCAAATTGGGTTGGTTGTTTCCTGCGGTTTGCCAGTCCTGCCCTTAGGTACACCTTGTCGGAGATTGTGTGTGTGTGTGTGTGTGTGTGTGTGTGTGTGTGTGTGTGTGTGTGTGTGTGTGTGTGTGGTCTGGAAAAGAAAAGAACTGCATAACTGGATTGGAGCTTGTGTTGAGAAATTACTCAGCTTGGCCTCCTCAGTGGCTGCAGGTCAGTAATATTCAAAGAAAAAGCCCTCTGGCATTAGTGAGGGCTTTGACCACGTAGGCTACAACTTAGAGCTGTGATACAAGAGTGGAGAGGAAAAAACAGGTAATTCATGAGTTATTTTGTGGTCACATAGTAGCTACAATATCTTTTAGTTCACATAGCTTTTTATCCACATGGGTGAAAATTTTATTTATTTTATTGATTTTATTCTAAATGGTGTGAGAGTACTTAAAGCAAGCATCACAGAAACTTGAGCCCATGCCAAGTTCCCACAGGATATACAATTTTGAAAACACATATGGTGGATAGGACAACAAAGGGGAAAACTATACTTTGGTGCAAAATGTACTTGGATCTTAAGTAAAACTAGCGATACTATTTTGTGAAAATACTCAGTTACCAGTGAGGGTTATAAAAGAAGACACAATTATTACTAGAATGAAAAACAAAAGTAAAAGTACTCATAATGAGCAACCGCCCCTTTCATGTCATTGTTTTATTGTATGTCATATTACTGGACTATTATTAAAAAGAAAGAAGCATGTAAGTGTAAAAAGCAATTGAATGTTGTAGGCGGTGAAGGTGGGGCTAATTTTAACTGCTTTGTACACTGTTGGGTAGATCAGTCTACAACAATGCATTATGTTTTATTTGTTGATCATATATTTTGTATTTAAACTCTGAACTTACAACGTAATTAAAGCTGTCAGATAAATGCAGAGGAGGGGAAATTACAATAATTATCTTTCAATGTAGTGAAGCATTTGTATAAAGTTGAATAAAATGAAAGCACCTCACGATTTTACAGTAAATGTAGTTACTTTCCACCACTGCCCTCTTCTCTACCAGTCAATTCCTTTACTTCACTTTCTCTCCATCCCTCCTCCTTCCTCTCTTTCTCACAGTATCTCTATCCCACCATCCCTCCTTCCCAGAGAGCTATGTCAAGTTACCTAAAGATAGACCTAACAGGAAACAAACGTTGGGCGAGTTTGCCCCTGGAATAAAGTGTCTCACTCTAAATTCGCCAACAGCCTATTTTATTTTGAAAATTCTATCAGGAAGTGTTTTGTATTGACACTATGTAGGTGCTGACGCGGGTCGTCACCGCTGTTGCTCCCCGGTCTCCAGTGTGGATTTACATACCCTGGTTTCCGTGGGACTGGGAAGCGAAAGAGGAGGGTGGCGAGCCTTTCAGGAACTGAGGAATCAGCCGCAAACGGCGCAACTTCACAAATTAACAACTTGTTGCCCCGTTGTCCAATTGTCGGTTTTCTCGTGCCAGCTCTCTGCCGTCGGAATAACGTTTACGGTACTTTTCTGCGCTTCTCTCGGCTTTCCACTGTTCTCTCTCTGGATTATTTTTCTAGTCTGGAGGAGGGCTGGGAGCTTTTTCGGAGAAGTCGGGAAGCAGCTTTAGTTGAACCCGGTTTGAAGGGCTGTGGCCATGGCCGGGGGTGGTGGTGGTGGGGTTTCTCCGTTGGGGCCCGCACCGCCAATGTGGTATCACCGGGACCTGAGTCGAGCGGCGGCCGAGGAGCTGCTAGCCCGGGCCGGGAGAGACGGGAGCTTCCTGGTGCGGGACAGCGAGAGTGTCAACGGAGCTTACGCTTTGTGTGTACTGTAAGTAACTTTGTCACAGAAAAGAGAAACTTGTTTGAACCTAACTTTTATTTGCGGTCTCGTTTTACTTTGTTTACGAGAAAACGTTGTGCCCCCGCCAATGGTTTAGTTTAAATGGTATTTGAAGTTAAAGCTAGCTCACATGCCTTCAGGGAATCTTGGGTTTTGTGTTCAAGTCACTGCCTCGTCTGTTGCTACTCTGCAAACGTCTCTAGGTTGTGCATAAACTAAAGCATCATTTGCTTTTGTACAGTGTGTGATCAAATTGCTCTAGTTTAAGCCTGCGTAAAAAGCATTTGTTTATTTTCTGCTGGAAGGCAGTGAGTTGGAGAGACAGACTGCCTGTCTGCCCAGCAGTTAAACTCCTGCATGGCACACAACTTTAGGGCTGTCCCTGTCTGTCTAGAGTCTGATGTGGTCGCCTGCGGAGCCGTTTTTACAGGGCACACTGCTACAATCAGCCTGCGGGTTGTGAGCAGTGGCATTAAACTGAGTGCTGGTGGAGGTAAATATAAGCATCGGATGTTTTAATTGAAGGCTCATTTAAGATCAGTGCAGTGGTGAAGCAGCTGGTTTAGCTGAGTTACACACATTGTCTTCACAGACACAGTATATCATAAAAATGACAACAATCTGTATGTTAGAGTAGTATAGACCTTCTCTGTTTAAGAGGGTGGTGGAGGGCTGGGCATCCTCTTTGCTAAAAGAAGTGATGAAACGCCCACCCACCATTACACAAGGGAGAGTTTGCCACCATTCATCTCCATGTTCAGTTAGACAATCAAGCTTCAATACAGAGACAGTACAATCAGTACTTACAATGACTCAGCCAAGTCAGATGAACCACGGAAAAGGAATGTTAAACTTTTAAAACTACAAATGACCAAAATGATTCACGTCACCCACATCGCCCACACAAAGTTAAACAGATGCATGGGCTACTGATAGTGCAGATGCAGTAAATAAAAGGCCTGTGCCATGTGACACAAGACTCTGACATTGACTCGACCTACATCCCCTATCCTGAAAGTTTACCCCATGCTGAGCTCAGTGTGTGTGTATGTGCAGACCAGCAGTACAAACTTTGTGTACTATGTAAATGTGAGAATATGCAAAACACATAAGAATATGCTAAACAGTCAGTGGATTAATTGATTTATTGATCAACAGAAAATCAATCAAATTATTTGAATAACAAATCATTTAATTATATCAGTCATTTGTCAAGCATAAAATGCTAAATATTCACTAGTTCCTTCTCTTCAATAGTGATTTTGCTGCTTTTCTCTGTTTTACATCACTCTAAACTGGATGTCTTTGGGCAGTTGGTCAGACAAAACAATCTGAATACATCATCTTGAGAAATTCAAACAAGAAATCACAATTTTTTGACATTTTGTACTTTAAATAATTGTCATGTATAAACACTACTGTTCTTGTCAAATGCAAACTGTCCAAAATACAATAAGTTTGACACACATTTGGCTACTAGCCTATTAAAAATACCCAATCAAAGAGATTTTCTAAACATCAGTGACAAAAACCACATTTCATTCTTTGCTGAATGCACTAGCAATTCAGTAGCTCACTCTATGACCAACAACATTCCTCACAAACGTTTCCGGATTTATTCCCGCCTCAACCTCTCCCTTCCTCTCCCCTTTCACCTTTCATATCTTCAACCTTGTTTCATCTCAGAGATAGAGTTATGGAGAGAAGTTTGCCAAACAGTGCCTCACAAAAAATGTTCCTGTTTTTTTATGCAGAATTTTTGCCTCCAGATATAAAAAAGTGACATAGTATCATAACATGGCAAAAGTGACATGACATGGTCACCTTTACTGTTCACTATCACTCCTAAACAAGCAACCAATACTGCTAGAATACTCTCAATACTCTCGTATAACATGGAATAAGTATAAAATGTAAAATGTAGTGCAAGTCCATCATCAAACTTTGCAGCTTTTCCGTTGCTCTCCTATGTAACAGGAAACAATTAAAAGCTGACATTATAGTATATATTACAAAAGAAAAAACAAGAACAACAGAGAGAAGTTACATAATTTAACCACATGTGTGCAGCACCTAAATTACTGGATGTGAGCGGCAGTTGTTCAATACTGTGATTTGCTCACAACAGAGTTATCGTCATTTAATACTCACAAGCAATCCAAGCTAAGGTCAGTGATCATTAGGGTAATGATTATGTACTTTGATTACCTTAAAAGAAGATGACACATATGAATTGGTGAAATGAATGTGGTTCTAATTTTCTGTACATTGCACCATTTAGTGTGTTAATTTTGAATTGTCAGTGGTGACTGTTTTTGACAATGTATCATTGTCAATTCTCACTGATAACCTGATAACCACATATGGGAAATTGCAAGGTTTCTGTTTATAAACCCCTCTGAGGGACAGACAGTTCTCCCTGTTCAGAGGATCAGTATGTGTTACCACAGAAAAATGATTTTAACTGTGACCATTTTAAATTTAAAGTTGAAGCTTCATAAACGCCAGTCTGGGGAATCTGCATTGCCTGATGCGTTCTACTTTTCCTTAAAAAATAGATGTTAAAATTAGATTAAAAAAAATATTCGCAAAGCTTTGAAAATCATATGTTAGGTTGACTAGCTGATGTTCACCACACTGAAAGGAAGTCAAACTTTAACTGTCATCTTCAGTGTGACTTTTAGTATTTCAGAAAGTAAATGTTTTCTAGTTTTCATAACATACACAATCAAATTATCGTGGTTCACGATATAAAAAACACACAGTTGCAGGTCACGTGGACAACTGTTGTTAGATCAGGTTTACATAAACAAGTTGTCTATCTTATTATGTCTTTAAAAACAGGAGGCCAGTATATCCCAACAACCCCTGAAGATACAGAGGAAAAGATTATATGGTCAGACAATACGTTCATTTGTCACCTTTTGCTAATATTGCTTGGTTAAAAAAAAAAAACAAAACAAAAGAAAAAACCCCAAATTTCCAGGAAGTAAAATGTGAATCACCAGAGGCTTGAAAAGGTTCCAGACTGCTGAATGGTCGACTGTTTTTAGTCATGGCCCCGGTGTAGCATCCTGGAGGCTCAGGGCTGATGTGTATAGCAGGTCCTCTTGATGTTGAATGACTTTGTCTTTATCTCCTGAGCCCTTCAGCTTCCCCGCCACACTGTCTACTGAAACAACATAAAACTCAACCTGAAATGTCACTGTAACTGCGACTGTAAGGGTTTAGACACATTTTAAAACCTATTTTTCAATAAAAAAGGCAACATGTAAGTTAACCAAATGTATTTTCTGTTGAATATAGTCAGATTGTCTTTGTCCAGTGGACTACAACATGGCACAGTGGAGGCTTGGAACACAATTGCGTCAATGTGCTGATTTAACATGGAAACTAGCTCATTTTAACTCCTCTACCAAGTGACCTCTTTTTGGATCCTGCCCACAAAACACATACACACCAAGACGTTCTTTTTTAACCTGAACTAGACATGGCTTTTTGTTGAGCTTGCCCTCGTGACTTACATACACAGACATGTGTACTTCCTTTTTGAGAGCTGTGGAGGGACCAGTGTGTTTAGGAAGTGTTTCCACTCTGCTGTTGTCTGAGAATAGAAGCCGTAGCAGCGGTGGGACTGACTCCCAGGCCAGTTTGTTTGTGTAGGCCTTTGCCTTTCACTTCCGCTTACTGTACATCTAAGTCAGTGGACTTTGAGTTTTGTGTGTATGCATGCAGATTTTAAGGTAATTCTGTGACTTTTGTATGAAGTGACCACCATTTAGTATTTGTGTGCTAGGAGTGTTTGGTATCTATGTGCTACATATGGTTGCAGATAAAGTATCTCAATCATATATAGTATGTGAAAGCACTTTCTTTAAAATTTCTGTACGTCTACACAGACATTGAGTTGTTTTCTATTTTTGCTGTCAGGACAATGTTCTTTAGCATCAGTGCAGCGCGTCTTAACATGTCAGGGTTCAGGCATGGCTCCATGTGTTTCTGTAGGTGATTGAAACCTAGAGTTTTCTGTGAAAGCATTCCTTACCAGGAAGGTGTGTGAAGTATATATTGCATTGTGGTGTTATCCTTTTTTAGATAGCTAGTTTTAGGTAGAAGTACCTTAAGAAGTGATTTGGTTACGTGATATGTTTTGCCATTTTATCCATGTAGCACTCGGTTATCTTACAGCCTCCTTGCATCTTTTTTATTTTTTAGATCTTACATATGAAGATGTTAGGTTCAGATCTACAGCTTTTAGACCACCTTTATGCCAATTGCCATCAAGCTAAAAATCCTTCTGAAAATGATCCTACCTTCTGTTTAACCACATCATCTTATGTAATTGGTATCAATATGGTATAGTGTATTCACTACATCAGTGTTCTTCAGAAAAGAGTCAAGCTTACCAATATTTTGTGATTTTACTATATCCCACAGTTTTTACTTAGCTTGCTCAATGCAATATCATGGAACAGGTAACATTTTGAGGTATATGTAGCAATAGAATAATATGTGGCTAAATATTGTAACTAGTCATTGATACACTGTGTTGATACACATGCTGTTTATGTTGCCTGTGCATTGTAAATACCAGAACTGAACGGACCCACTGCACTTTGAGTCAGTGGAGGGTGGAGTGCCTGATGACCAGGACAGACTCAAAGTCGACAACAGAGCTATGAGGGAGGAAATTTACCTCTTGATTGTTGTTAACTTAAAGGACAACCAGTAATGAGTAATGCCAGCGTGGGCTTCTATATGATCTTTGAAGAAGGTCATAGACTGTGTGTGTGTGTGTGTGTGTGTGTGTGTGTGTGTGTGTGTGTGTGTGTGTGTGTGTGTGTGTGTGTGTGTGTGTGTGCGTGCGTGCGTGCGCGTGCGCGCGCGTGCGCGCGCGTGTCATTTGGAGGAGACAAAACAAAAGGAGGTGACACTTTAAATTAACAGGGCAGAGGGAGTCAGTGGGGCAGTCATTAACCTTAACACAGACTGTTGTTGACAGGCCACACATACACAGTGTGCTTTGGGTCTGTGTCTATCCCATAATAAACCCTTCTCTCTTTCTCCAGCCCCCCCCCCCTATAACTTTGCTGTTACTGAAACAATAGTATTTACTTCCCAGACCTACAGAGAATCTCATCAACTGCCAACAGGAAAACACACACACACACACACACACACACACACACACACACACACACCCAGAATGCATTGTGTTTAAAAAATGACAGGATTAAATATGGATATGGTTTCACGGTCCAGATAGACAAAAGGAGCAATTCATCTCACTGACTGTGTTCATAGGTGGACCATGAGAGCAAATATTTTATATTTAAGTTTATACTTTTAGACATAACTCTTTTAGACATGATATATGGAACTATTATTGGCAACAATCTAATGAATATGCTATGTTGAAATCAGTTCAACGTGGGGACCTCTGTTTTGTGTGTCCTAGTGGCTTAGCTCGACAAGTCTTATATCATTTAACTCTGATGCTCTGTGTTCTGTCAGATCAATTATGCCAAATCAAGAAACGTATCAAAATAGGACATCTAAAAGGTTTTGGCATCAGAACACTTACAGCAGGAATCAGTAATAAGCAGGCTGTAAAATCATAATTGCCCTCAGTAAGGAAATGGTCCAAAGGTTGAATGCAGTGAGAGGAAATTTAAAACACTTCATAATTCATTTCCAGAAACTGGAACCAGTTTTAAATTGCCTGTCAAGCACTGGCACAGTTTTGTGGCTTGTAAAACTTCCTCTCGAATTAAGAGAAAATGTTGATTTGAATTTCTGATGCCATCAGAAATGTAATAATGTTGGTCCACCTGTTATGGATGTTGTGCAGGTTTATTCCATGTCACTGTGCTGGTCAATGAAACAAATCAAGTCAATGTGACTCAAAAAGTTGATTCAGTCCAATTTCATGAAGTGAATTTAATACAACTGTACCATTATTTATAAAAAAAAAAAGTAATCCTGTAGTTGTTTGTTGTTGAAACACTCTAATATTTTATTCCACTTCATGTCTTAGTTCCTGTAGGATACTGACCTGGAAAGACTGGAAAAACAGCTGAGTGGACAAGGCAGGATGAATTCCTGGCATGAATTTATCCTCCCACTCTTTTATATAGTGTATACAGACCAGTACATACTGTAAGCACAGCGTGTAAGCAGAAGTTAAAGCATCACTGAGTTGTTTTGCATTGGGTGCCATCCTAACACCCACACTTCTAAACAGATGCACAACTATGACACACACATATACACCAACAGACATCAACCACAACATTTGCTTGGCAAAATTGGACATTGTGTATCCGGTCCACTGAGCAGACATGAAGTGCAGACATAAAAATCATTAAACTCCAGCTTGTGGCTGCAGGCGTGTAGTCACGACTGTGCAATCACAATGTCAGCGCATTGATCTGTGATTGGTTTAAAAAAAAAAAAAAAAAAAAAAAAGCTTGTGGTTCAATCAGAAATGCTGTTCACACCACAAATTCTGGGAGAGGTTCAAGAAAGGATAGGAAGATATTTTTTTGTGCCATCACTGTAAGTTTACAATGTATAAACACAAGGTTCAACTCTGTTCTGCTCTAATGTATCATGCTACTGTAAGGATAAAGCCCGCTCACAACTGTGACAGACAGCAACAGGTTGAAACTCTCTACAGCGTCTGAACCCCCTCGTGCTCATACATACATACACACACACCCCTATCCACTGAGGTCAAGTCCAAGAGTGGGTGTACGAATGTGAGACTTGAAATGTTTTTTTTTGTTGTTGAATCAAACAATAGTCTAATATTATCTCTTCTTCTCTCATATCTCCCTCCCACTTTTGTTTTCTACATTTTCTCCAACTTTACTCCCGTAGGTTTCAGAAGCACGTCCACACATACAGAATCCTCCCAGATGATGAAGGATTTCTGGCTGTACAGGTA
This sequence comes from Seriola aureovittata, assembly GCF_021018895.1. Classification (NCBI taxonomy): domain Eukaryota; kingdom Metazoa; phylum Chordata; class Actinopteri; order Carangiformes; family Carangidae; genus Seriola; species Seriola aureovittata. The sequence continues at coordinate 12,841,846 of NC_079367.1, read as the reverse complement.
CAGAAAAGACACACACACACACACACACACACACACACACACACACACACACACATACACCCACACGCTCTCTTTTTCTCTCTCATTTATATAGACACAGACACACACAGTCCACTGAGGTTAAGTGTATGTACATGTGTGCAGCAAAAACTGTATTTGCTTCAGTAGCAGCTGGCAGGCAGAGATGCTTTTGTTGGCTCTGAGCTCCCTCACTCTCACATATACACACACACCAACAGCAGCGTCTTTGTGCCTTGTGCCCAACAGCTGTGAAGTCCTCACCACCCCCAGCCGCACACGCACACACACACACACACACACACACACACACACACTGTCTCAAACAGACACCCGCGACAACATGGTGCTTCAGACGATCTATGTGGCTATCTCAGTTTAGACTGATTTTTAGGGTTGTAGCTGTGACATTGAAGAGAGTCTAAAAGTCTAGTTTTGTTTCCTGGTACTGAATTTGTTTGCAGGCAATGTTTACTAAAACAGTTCTTCCTGGTTTGAATTATATTTAGACTACTGGGTCATATGTGCTTACACAACATTAAATGTGAAACAATAGCGACCACCAGAGATTTCAATAACAGTTGTAGCTAATGAGTTTGGATGTAATTGTTATGTTCATACCATGTAGAAAATAACTCTCATTCTCTTCCTCTGTCTCATGGTGTGTCCCTCCCTGTTTCTCTTCCTCCCTCCTTCTTTCAGACATCTCAGGGTGTGCAGCCTAAGCGGTTTAAGACGTTGCCAGAGTTGGTGTCTTTGTACCTGCAGCCCAGCCAGGGTCTGGTCACCACCCTGCTTTATCCTGTGGACAGAGAGGAAACAGCTGTCAGCGATGACAGAGACTATTCAGGTATCTCCAGAGCCTACAGACGCACACTCACATGGTCACAGTGGCCTCCCTTTTGTCGCATTTTAACTCTCCTTTTCTGTGATTGGTAGATGGGGAGGATGAGAAGCCACCCCTTCCCCCTCGCTCTGCCTCCACCTCCACGCCCCCTGGACCAGACACACCCACAGACAGGTATGAAGTTTACACAGGACCTAATTTAATTGTGTATGATTCACTCTGATAATATGTAAGTGCGGAAACTACCGGCAGAGCTTTTTAACCATCATGCTAACCATTTAGTTCTCACCAACAACCATAATAGAAACACACAACCACAGAACCACAACACACACACACACACACACACACAGCAAGGATGTTGTTTCACTGCGAATGAGATTATGTCATAAATAGTAAGCAGATGTATAACTGATGATATGAACTGATGACGCCACACTGTGCCCCAGTCACTGTCACCGTTTCTGTCACATGACATGCACACATCGTTACATATTAATATCAAACATAACAATGACTCTCCTACACTCATGTTCATTAGCACGCACACACACACACACACACACACACACACACACACACACACACACACACACACACACACACACACACACACACACACACATTAATCTCCTCTGTTATCCCTGTGTGCCCCCCCGACTGCATATAGAGGGAAAGCCACATCCTGTTGAAAACCACATTGCTTACAGATGATGCAAGGCTTTAATGAGTGGGGGCTGTCATTTGTGTGCATGCAGATGTGTGTGTGTGTATGTTATTCAGATCTGTGTAGATTAAGCAACAAAGGTCGGTGTCTTTGCTCAGACTACTATGTGCTGTATTTTAACAGAGTTAGGAAATTGTATTAATCATTAATTTAAAACGCCTTAATGGGTAAGACAGACACACACACCAGCTCATACGTAGACACACATATTCCACAGTGCATGCACAGATACACAGAGCTATTAATACTTTTTAAAGTTGCCGAGAAGAATTTTCTCAAATTGATGAGTGAAGTAACGGTAATCTGTGGGTTGTAGTAACTTTTGTCACAGTTTCAACTGTAGGTTAATTCAAGGAGCAACATCCTCCTTTTGTTCACAGTGGTCTTCATTTGTGAAGTTGTCCATAGAAAGAAGCGAAAAATCACCATGGAAATCACACTGTGACACTTTCTACATATTATTAATTACATTTTGCTAAACCACCAAAATGAGCGCAAAATACATCATAGATCAGAGACAGTGAAGGAACAAGACATCACCTTTTTTTTTTTCGCTTGACACTTGTAACAGTCTGCTGGTTTGCATGTTAAAAATAAGCCTTGGCTCAGGAAAATTTACTTAGCTTACTTTGAAGCCACACTGTGGACCATATTAAAGGATTGTAAATTCAGAGATCTGTAGGTGCAAAAGCTGAAGTTTTAGTTGCAGAGACTAACACCTGGCCTTTTGTTGGCTCACATGGTTAAGTGAGTGTGTGTTTTTTTTTTTTGTGTGTGTCTCTGCGTCTGTCCATGGCAGGGCAGACATAAGTCAGCTCACTGGTTTAGAGGAAGTATGTGATTCTAAAAACCCTGACTGCAGAGATAAAGTGCTCACAGACACACGCACAGCTTTGCAAATATGCCACTGACAATGCAGGACCTGACTGTGTAAAATGTGCAGCCAACATCTAATCACAAGAATGCTGTTTTTGCTTGCTTATACTGTAATATTTACACTTATGTTGGGTAATTGTGTGCATGTAGTGAAGATGGTTATAAATGCTCATTGGACTATATTTTGTTTTAGCGCTCCAGCAGCTAATGGCCTGAGCACTATCTCCCATGAGTACTTGAAGGGCAGCTATGCTCTGGACCTTGAGGCAGTCAAACAGGGAGCCTGCTCCCTGCCTCACCTCAACAAGACACTAGTGGCCTCCTGCAAACGCCTTAATGGGTAAGACAGACACATACACCAGCTCATACGTAGACACACAAATTCCACAGTGCATGCACAGATACACAGAGCTATTCTTTCATGTATTCGCTCATCATGACACTGGCATAACATATTTGTAAGGATTTGCTCTCTCTGTGTGCAGAGCTGCCTGCTACCTCATCCCTTTGTTTTGGTCACAATGACACGTTGCATATTCAAACACTGTGGAAAAAATTTAACAAAATATAACTTAATCACATAGCTATTAATCATCTGTTGTCAATCAAGCAGCCCCAACCTGCACACATATATACAGTAAATATCTGTTCCCTATAAATTGATCTAAATTAAGAGAAAGACATGATTTAGAGAGGCATTTTTTAAAACTGTGGATCTCTTTCTGTTTCTCTCCTTAGGGAGGTGGATAAGGTTCTGTCTGGTCTGGAGATTCTGTCTAAAGTCTTTGATCAGCAGAGTGCCTTCATGGTCTCCAAGATGATCCAACAGGTACATTTTCTTTAACACAGAGTTGGATTTATACATACATATACGCACAGAGGTAGTAGTATACAGATATACAAGTGAATGTCATGAGGAAAATGCTTTTTTTTCCTCCAGGGTCCTTTGGGCACAGCTGAGGTAGACTTAGTCACGCTACATTCATACATACTGCTATTGATGTGGTTTATCTCAGGGAAAACTATGCACAGGGTTGTTTGTGTTTGTCTGTGTAGTATATGTGCATGCGGAGATTTGTATTTATTATATTTGTAATGTTCTTCCATAGTTGTGCGTTGTTGTCTAACACATTTAAAACTTTCATGGTGTGTTTATGAGACAGGCAGAATGTCTTATTTTTTTTTGTAGATTTCCATAAACAAATAGATGTGAAATAAAATCTTTAAATCATCAAGGAACTGTCTCTTAAGAAATGCAAATGATGGATTGACCACTGTGCGAATTTCACAACCATCACAGAAAATAGAGACATTGCTGCCTCAGCAAAATTATTTTTTCATTTGGAACTGGTGGCGTCAGTTCAGTAGTCACTCTAGTCATGAAGCAGAAGCACTTACACCAACATGTGGTTTTATGTTTAAATAAAAGTTGATTTATTTACACATGTATAGACTAGTTATGCAGGCTTAAGAACAATGTACTGTGTAATTGTGAAATGTGTGTGTTTGCTGTGCAGTTTTACACGCTGTACCATTTTTTTGAAAGCCTGGGTGAAACACATCATGGGTGATTTCCGAAATCTTCCACCATGAAATCTACATTTTTTGTCCTTGAAACCTGTTTTACTTAAGTCTTGCTCTTCTCTTCAAACTGCACAGCTTGCATGGGTTCTGATTGCTTTTTTCCCACCAACAGTCAGTGAATCAGGGTGGAGACCAGGAGTTAGAGAACCTTGTGACCAAGCTGGCAATTCTCAAAGACCTGCTGTCGTCCATAGAGAAAAAGGTACATACATATATTCAGTCATGTGTAGGCATGCACCCTCACACATGATCACTTCTGCTCCGTGTGTGTGTGTGTGTGTGTGTGTGTGTGTGTGTGTGTGTGTGTTTAAGGCGTAGTTTTTTTTTTTCGTCACTTTGACCAGCTCTGCCATGTTCATATGTCAAATTGTTTTGAGATGGACTTGGTTTGTAAGGAAGGTCTTTATCTAGCTTGGCAGGAAATGGCCTCAGTGCAATCAAGCTGTGTGTCTTGACTCGTGTGATGTCTCCACCTTCTCTGCTCTTGTTAGATCACACTCTGGAAATGGAAAACTCCTTCCTTGTTGACACCAACACTAACGCTGAAAATAATACAGTTTATCTGTGTGTGTCTTTTTTTTATGCCCATGTCTCTTTCCCGCTTTCATTTTTTCATCATACTTCTACAAATTGTTTCACCTCCACCCTTCTCCTTCTCTTTTTTCCCCCTCTCAGGCCCTGAAAGCTCTCCAGGACATGAGCTTGTCCTCACCGTGCTCCCCTCCTCCTCTCTCCATGCGTCACAGCAAAGCAATCCCTGTGCAGGCCTTCGAGGTATGCATGCATACATACACACATACATAACGCACACATATCACCCACACACTTTTTTTAGTGGTTGTCTTCCTGCAGGGTGATGGAGGGAATATCAACATTTTTAGCAATTATCAAGACAATCAATGGTCACAAAGCCAAATTTCCCTTCCTGGGCAGTCATGCTCTGCTCTATTATCAATTTAGGTATTCACATCATTATCATTATCTTAAAGCTTTTATATTTCCTTTTTTTTAAACAGGGCAAGTAATCTCAGGAAAAGATCAATTTCCTGAGGTGACGCAACAATTCCAGATGTGATTTATTATATGTTACTATCAAGGAATGGTGATTTTGTTTCACAAAGGACAGATTGAACCTGAATTACAATAAAACACCCCGTGAAGTCAAGTACTCCTCAACACACTGCATTGGCTGATGTGAGACCGAAAGAATGTTTGCAATGCACTTCCTGTTGCATTGTCATATTACACTTTCAGCAGCGGCATTGTCAGATGAAATGGTATTAATAACTCTTGGTATCATATACCCATCTACAACAAGTACATAAGTAAGTGAGTGTAATTTGTAAATTTGTATAGTGGTCAGAAGATTATAGTTTTTTTATTTTGAAAGTGCCTCGAAGACATAGGAAAAGAACTGTTGCGGAGTGGGAGAGAAAAGGAGAAAAAATTGGATATATGTATGGATAGAGATTCGGTGGAGAATAAGGGGGATAGAGGGAGAAAAAAGGAAAACAGAGTGGAGAGATAAATATCAGGGGGAGAACTTATGGAAGCAGGTGAGACAGAGGAGGAAGAGGAGATGAATGATTTGAAGTATTAGTTTTCAGCCAAGTCTGCATTCTGGTGATATCCTCTCAGCGGCTTCCTGTTTCACAGGAACAGAAGTGTTGTTACAACGACGAGATAGCTTTAAGATGCGGCATCTTGAATCTCCAACTGACGCACAAACAGACCCCATTGAGGTGACTCAAAGTGAGGATTAATGTCTGTCCTGTGGTTAGCCATTTATTCGGAGAAATATCGAGTCCTATGTTTCTATGTACAAGCTCTATGGATTCAAATAAAATAAAGTCTGCAGTCAAAAAATCTCCCCAAGTCTGTGATGATCAGAAATTTGTTAACTGTCTTCTAAAATTGATATTGAGAGAATCAGGACATTTGGTGTGTGATCATCAAAATTACTGCCTTTTGTTTTCAGATATGCTGCCTGCTGACGACAGATTGCTGACTGCATATAACTGAGATAGATTTAGCTCTCTGTTAATGCCTCGGAAGCAGCAAGCTTGTTTATGTGTCAACAACAGACGGGGAGAGTGCTGAGGGGTCCACCACTTTCACTTTGGAGACCCCTGGTGGTGTGAGGATTTAATATGGTCTGAAAGTAAAGAGCTCTGTGGTCGCGTAAACCTTTTATATGCTCTGGTCCACTACAGGTAAAGCTGGATGTTTACCTGGCAGAACTGACCAAGATAGGAAAGAGTCAGAAGTACACTCTGTCTGTGGATGTGGAGGGCGGACGACTGGTGGTGATGAAGAAGGTGAAAGACAGCCAAGAGGACTGGACCACCTTCACACATGACAAAAGTGAGAAACCCACACATACTCCATACATAATAACCACAGTGTTTTTTGAACTGTGAGATGAGTAATCAGTGTTTCCCTCAGGAAATTAGTGAGCAGAAATTTGTGTGACAGGTGATAAACAAGTCGGTGACACATCTTGTCTCATGATCACTTTAGTTGGTAGGTGACAGCCTAAACAAAGGCCACATTCACTAAACTGGAAATGTAATTTTCTCTGTGAAATAGCGCCTTTACTCTTTTTATGGATGGTTGATGTTTTATTTTTAAAAAGCGTGGTTATTTTTTATTTTGGTAGTGGAGGTGGTCTTGAGGTGAAGTGGCTCGCCTTTGCTACACAACGCTGCAAGAAACTCTGAGTAATGTGTCAGATTTAGCTGCCACCATGGAAACAGTTTTAGTGTCTCTGGACTCCAGGGCAAGATATTAAATGTATTTAATGTGGATCCAAACTTTATATTCTTGATGGTAGCTGTTTGAGACACAGTTGAGGTGAAGACATAAAAAATTACATGAGGATTTAATGACAACTTTTTTTTTCATTACAATTTTCTTTATCCACCTTCATTGACTTTAACCTCATTTAAACCTCTCAATCTATTGTTTGACCTCCCTTTCTTTCCCTCCGGATCTTTATCTTTAACTCCTGTTTGTCTGTGTTTTCGTCTGTCTCTGTCTCTCTCAGTCCGTCAGCTGATCAAGTCTCAGCGGGTGCAGAATAAACTGGGCATTGTTTTTGAGAAGGAGAAGGACAAGAGCCAGAGGAAAGACTTCATCTTTGCTAGTGCCAAGGTCTGCATACACATGCACACACATGCGCTCACACACACACGCACGCACATGCGCACACACACACACACAGTCTCTCTCTCTCTCTCTCTCTCTCTCTCTTTCTCTCTCTCTCTCTCTCTCTCTTTTCTAAATCTAAGAAAGCACAATCTTTCATCGGAACATGCAAATACCTACTAGCAGGCATTACAGTAGTATACACATTCATATTCAAATGGACAAGGAAATACTCTCACATTTACCTTATTTATTTGTATATTCAGAATTAGACTAAGGACACTGAAAGGGGCCAAGCTTTTTGACACAGACTCGTATACATGTGTCCTCTATGAATTCAGTTTCCACTGCGACTCTTACTATAATGTGAGTCACATACATCTCTGCACTGCTTTTTTTCTTTAGATATTTCTATTTAGGGAAGAAAACTTGATGGAAAATATCAACGAGTGTTATCTGAGCTCACATACATCAAAATGTTTAAAGATTTAATGAAAGCACATATACAAAAAGCACATATACACACACTGATTGATAGGTAGCCTTTAAGTGCTGCTGCTTAAAAACAGGGTGCCTTTTGTGGCAACTTCCACTCACTGATTTGTGTGTGTGTGTGTGTGTTTCAGAAGCGGGAGGCGTTTTGCCAGCTGCTGCAGCTGATGAAGAACAAACATTCCAACCAGGATGAGCCAGACATGATTTCCATCTTCATAGGCATCTGGAATATGGGTTAGACACACACACACATACACACATGCACACATTATCTAATATAACTTGGGTTGATAGCAGAACATACTGACCTATCATATATTGTAATATGTTGCACTGAAAAGTAACAGTAAGTATTTCCAGGTCATGACATTAATATTTTTGATGAGAATGTAGCATTTTGATCTTTGGTCTGATTATTTAGGCTCAGTGCCTTCGCCTAAGTCTGTGGCCTCATGGGTGTTGTGTCGCGGCCTTGGGAAGACTCTGGACGAGATGACGGTCACCATCCCTCATGACCTTTATGTGTTTGGAACCCAAGAAAACTCAGTGTGTGAGCGGGAGTGGGTGGAGTCACTGCGCTGCATGTTGAAAGAGCAGACAGAACTGGAGTATAAACCGGTGAGGAAAGCAGGCCGTCATGCTGAACGTTACATCCTTTAATTAAACTGGTGTTACTTGTGCTTGCTCACACCTACCAAATCCGTTTAAGTCACGCAGGATGTAAAAAGAAAAAGTGGAGGTGATATGTTTTAGAAGCTAAAACTGAAGATGACACAGCTATTTTTGTACAGAGTTGGTGCAGTAATTATGAGTATAGGCTCCTCACTGTCTATTGTCCTTGTTTGTAGATCGCAGTGCAGACTCTGTGGAACATTAAGATTGCTGTCTTGGTGAAACCTGAACATGAGAATCGAATCAGCCACGTGGGAATGTCCAGTGTCAAGACGGGCATCGCCAACACACTGGGTAATTACAGTGCTCAGTCTTCCCTCTTCAATCTTTTTGTTTAAGAAAAATGAATGATTGATATGATTCATTACTGCATCTCTGGATGAAAAACGTGACTTGAATTAAGAACAAAAAAAAGAACAAAAACTAGATTTTTCTTTACTGGAGATTGTCATAGTGGTGTGTCTTGACATTATCACAACAGGAGCAGAATGCTTCTATATTCTGTTTTTTTTTCTATTAATAATGGTTGTCAATTACTGTAATGTATTTAGCTTGCATGTTTGTTTTGATTGTTTCCTAGGTAACAAAGGAGCTGTAGGTGTGTCCTTCATGTTCAACGGGACATCTTTCGGTTTTGTAAATTGTCACTTGACATCAGGGAATGAGAAGATTGCCAGGTACGTACCACAGTCCTGAACACATTATTTGTGGCTATGACTGTGAGGACGTCCCATTTGTTATAGTTCACTTTCATGTTTCTTGACTATTTTATTTCACGGTCTTGTACTTTTAAACCTTTACACTGTAATTTTACTTTGTGGGGACTGAAATGTTCTTTCCTGTTGGTTTGTGATTATATACTTTTACAGTGTGTCAGAAAACATCTCACAGACACACATACACATACACACACACACACACACACACATAAATGACTCGTTTGCACTTTATTACATAAAATACATGTGACCTTTGACCGCTGCAGGCGGAACCAGAACTACCTTGATATCCTGCGGCTGCTGTCACTAGGAGACAAACAGCTGAGCTCCTTTGACATCTCGCTGCGCTTCACACACCTCTTCTGGCTGGGAGACCTCAACTACAGGCTGGATATGGATATACAGGTGAAGGACAACACACACACAAAATCAGACATGCACACAGTGATGAAATGCAGCAAATTTAGATGAAACCTTATTTTATGACCCTGCCTCTTTTGTGTCTGCGTGTGCAGGAGATCTTAAACTACATTAACAGGAAGGAGTTTGAGCCCCTGCTGAAGGTGGACCAGCTCAACCTGGAGAGGGAGAAGAACAAAGTCTTCCTACGCTTTGGTTAGTAAGCCTGAGCCAGTACTGGTTTACTATCTCTTGTTGTCTACAAGTAAATATTCCTGAGTGAGAGCAGGATTTCTTTTTCTCTTTCTTTTTTTAGCAGCGGTCAAAAATAAGACTCTATCTCTCTGTCTCATCTCACTTGTAGTGTTCATGCAGTTTTTTCTCAAAAGTAAGCATTAACACAGGATGTGACTACTCAGCGTTTTGTCTGTGGCACAAATTCAGCTGTTGTCAGATCACCCAATGCAAAGAGGAAGAGAGAAGCTGCCTTTTGTTTTAATGATTATACTCATATCGCAACTGTATGTGTTAGTTAGATTTATTGATGCTATAAAATGCTAGGCTTTGTGCCTTTACACTTACCTGCAACAAATTGTAACAAGATAATGTGTATCTTCTTTGCAGCGGAGGAAGAGATCTCGTTCCCGCCCACCTACCGTTATGAACGTGGCTCAAGGGACACATATGTATGGCAGAAGCAAAAGGCCACAGGGGTATGTTTATTAACTTAACCAACATCACGGACTTAGTCCCAGCCATTTCTGACAAATACATACCCACTTTAATTTCTCTCTTTGTTGGTCTTCCTGATTATCCTGCTGTGTGTTCCTCTACTTTTCTGTCTGTTCTAGATGAGGACGAATGTCCCATCCTGGTGTGACAGGGTCTTGTGGAAGTCGTACCCAGAAACACACATCGTCTGCAACTCCTATGGTGAGAGCATCAGCAGAAAACTTATTCAATATGCATTTGTTTCAATTCAGTGTAACAAGTGTCAACTAAGTAAAGTGGTTAATTTAACCTAAAACATTGTAAACATCTATATACGGCTTATACTGCAATAAATATGACTGATCAACAAGGAGACTAAATTACAGGCTCTTTTGTTTATCAGGCTGTACAGATGATATAGTGACCAGTGATCACTCCCCTGTCTTCGCTACATTTGAGGTGGGGGTGACCTCCCAGTTTGTCTCCAAGAAAGGTACAAGTGAATTAACTTGAGCTCTTCAGAAAGTATATATTTAATTTTCTTTGTTACCTTTCATTCTTCTACCTGTCAATCGCTCTGCTTTGTGCTCTCACTTTGTGTGTCTCTCTTTGTTCTGTCCTCCTTCTTTTTTTAGACTTTGTGCATGGAAAATGCACAGATGGTCTGTAGCATATTGGCTTTTAGAACTTGATGATTTGTTTTAGTTTTCAGCTGAAATCTGCACAGTGATATGCTCCTGTAGTCTGGTTAATGACTCACCACTGAACAGAGACCAGAAATAAGCAATGAGTTGAGCTGAACAGAGGAAAAATATATACGGCAGCCTATTACTCATTTTGGCCCAGTGTTGCAGTTGCATCACAGCTTATGTTTTCACAAGATTGGGATTTGTATGCTATTAAAGTTCATGTCTGTGTCTACTTGCTATGCAGAACTGGCTCATTCTTCTGCATTTTCTTTCCACTGAGCAAACATTTACAAGTAAATGACTAATTCTATATCTGTGCTTTGTACATGGTATTCGGTGCCACCCACTCACACTCCTACTGTTTCTTTGTAGGTCTACCAAAGTCTTCAGAGCAGGCCTACATCGAGTTTGAGAGCATCGAGGCCATAGTGAAGACAGCGAGCAGAACCAAGTTCTTCATTGAATTCTACTCCACTTGTCTGGAAGGTGAGATGAACATGTCTGCACCTTTTGCAGTGACTCATTCACACATTTAGGGCTTTTCCACAGTCAGAAATCCACCAGGAGTTACAGCACAGACAGGGTTTCTGTAACACCAAGTGGATGTAATGAAATTGTATCTGTTTCTTCTTTTCATATCCTCCTCCCTCCCTCCCTATCTCAGGCAGTCAGTATACCTTTAAACTAGTCTCCATTTTTGACCCGTGCTGCATCCCCACCTCCTGTCCACCATATACTTTTGAATGAAATGCAATAGAAACATCTCCCTCCTCTTCTTCCTTCTCTCCCCCTCCTCTCCTTCCCACCTCGTTCCCTTTGTCCTCTCCCCCATCCCCTCTGCCCTGCATTTCTCTCTGTGTTTCTCATCTGTAGAGTTTAAGAAGAGTTATGAGAACGACAGTCAGAGCAGCGACAACGTCAACTTCCTGCGTGTGGGCTGGTCCAACAAACAGCTAACAACGCTAAAACCTCTTCTCTCAGAGATCGAGTATCTTCAGGACCAACATCTGCTGCTAACAGTGAAATCACTGGATGGATATGAGTCCTACGGTATAAAGAGCGTGTTACTGTTTGTCGTGTGGCTATCCAATTATTTGTTTCTTTTAGTCTGACAACAACCATGTGTGTTTTTTCCCCTGCTAGGAGAGTGCGTGTTGGCTCTGAAGTCAATGATTGGCAGCACAGCACAGCAGTTCCACACCTACCTCTCCCACCGTGGCGAGGAAACAGGAAATATCAGGGGGTCCATGAGGGTCAGAGTCCCCTCTGAAAGAATGGGAACCAGGGAGAGACTCTACGGTAATGCACTGTAGACCTAACTGTGCGGTGATAGTCTGGTGTACTGAGTAGCTTGAGTGGAGAGAAACGCTAGTTCCATTTAAACGCAGTACAGTTTTTTAACCCTTTTTAAGCTTTAAGAATTTGTACACATGAATTGTCCAAATGGTGAAATTTGGGAAACAATTTTTATTGTTGTGTTTCAGAGTGGATCAGTGTGGACAAGGATGAGACAGGTGGACCTAAAGGGAAATCCATGATGGTGTCCAGAGTGGGACATGAATATGTGAAGTGAGTACACTCTGCTCTTTATAATTAAAAACTTTATGTAGCTTCATAGTAAAATCTCTGTGTATGTGTACATTATATTGGAGACACCTATAATCCAAGGTAAAATGAAAAATTGTTGTGGGCCAGTTTAGAGCTTGTATTTTGATGGAGTACAGTATGGCTTATATTCAGATGGGATGACGTAACTATTTTTGAAAACATGCATCCATGTGTTAAAATATATTGCATTTTTCATGTTATTCTTTTCTCTTTTCTCCTAAACTTCTGTCAAACTATGTACTGTTTAATATAAAGAAATACTATAATAGTGAGGAAGGTTTGCCCTTAGTAAAAAAAAAATCCACCCTGGCTCTGTGCCGAAGAAGCTCCATCAGACATGCTGATGAATAATAAGATTAAAAATAAATATTTTGAGGAAAAGTAGGCCTGTACACATTGTACACCCTTGTTTTCTTGGTATTCAGTATTTTCTCTCACTTGCCAACTTTAACTTGTTCTGTTGTGTCCACCCTGCAGGCCATCTGTGGTTCGTAAACATTTAGGAGAGCTGGGCAAGGTCAGTGAGGAGGGAGAAAGGAACAGCAAAGAGGAAACTGCTGCAAGGTACAGGCACATTCATGTACATCACACACTCTGATCAGCAAACACACCTTCAGATTTTACAGACACACGTTTGATATGGAAAGTTCAACAGCTAAAAGTTCAGACCGTGACACATAAAACAATAAGAAATCAACCATTTGTTCTGTTGCTTTCTGTACTGAAGACCTAAGCAAGATGCATCAGATGGTGATCCATCCATCAGCAAGAACAGTTACAATAACCCCGCCTACTACATCCTGGAGGGCGTCCCCAACCAGTCGGCAGCTGCTCTCTCACCTGAGCTTCTCCCATCTCCTACCTCCACAAACCCCCAGGCAGCTAAAGCCCCTCCTCCCTCAGCTGGAGCTCGAACCAAACCCTCCTGTGCGGCCTCAGGGCCCCATCACCCACGCAGACACATGGCAGGACACCCGGTCCGTGCAATTAGTGAGGAGGGCTCCTCAGAAGACGATGGAGTCACTTGTGTGGCGGGGGCACAGGGTGGAGGTGTCGCCGGAACAGTAGGAAGCACACTGAATCGACCCCCTCCCGACTTCCCCCCTCCTCCTCTTCCTAAGGGAGCACTGGAGATGGTTGCAGAAGTCCCCTTCCCCAAACCTCGCCCTGTTTACCCGGACCTGGCTGAGGTCAGGATCCCAGCAGCGAATCCCGGTGCCCCGCTGGGTCTCGGGGAGGGCTTCCGGAGAGGAGGAGGGGGAGGAGGAGGAGGAGGGGGAGGGGGAGGGGGAGGGGGAGGCGGAGGCGGAGGCGGAGGCGGAGCAGGGGCATTAGACGACCAGTCGTGTTCTGTGCTCCAGATGGCAAAGACACTGAGCGAGAGTGAGTTTCCTGGACAGCCTCCACGCACTCCCTCAGCACCACCGCCTCTGAGGGGGCAGTCCATGGGTTTAGGTCTGGACGCCTGCCGCACCTTCCCACCCAGAAATCCCATCACAGAGAGTATTGCAGAGGACATGCCTGAGGAGGTGGGTGGTTCATTAAAGTTTGCAATGTACACTTTAGGTATTTAGCTTATTCTCAGTAGTGTACAGTTAGCAGACACAGTTAGCAGTTTCTCTCAGGCCATCCCAGTTTTTATATTACATTTTCTAAAACACAGAAGCTTAAACTATTTTAGTTTTAGTGTTTTCTTCATGGGGGGGACAAAAATCAAGCCAAAGCAGCTAGCATATTGTATCTTTTATTATTTAGTGACATTGTTGACATGCATTCTGCGGCAGGAGTAATTGTTCCTACCACAGTTTTTTTGGTTGATCCTGCTTTACATTTCTCCTGTGCAGGCACTTTGGGGCAGCAGTAGTTCCTCTTTGTCTGTTGGGGAATCTTCAGTGGGCGAGTGGCTGCAGAGACTGGGACTTGAGAGGTATGAGCAGGGTCTTCTACACAACGGCTGGGATGACCTGGAGTTCCTCAGGTACAAACACACACACACTCAGATATGTTGACATTCATGCTGTCTTGCATGCATTAGTGGGTGAAAATAAAAGAGTTGAGGTAGTGATATAGTGTGAAAGTAAGGCCCAAAGTCTGTGTGGTATTAAAAAGCAAATCTATACACTTATTCTTTGAAGTAAATAATTATTTTTAAATAATTATAGCGCACAGATCAGTGTACTGTGTCTGCACTGTTCTGTCATCTGTCTGACTGAAGCATGTTTATCACTAATGTTTATAAAGACTACAGTTCTGTTCACTGCTCCAGGGATAGTAGTTATTCTGATCTATACGTGCTATATGAAAACCTTGTCACTTCTGTTCTGTTTCTTACATCTTGTATTGTTTTACCAGCGACATCACAGAGGAGGACCTGGAGGAGGCGGGAGTGCTCGACCCTGCCCACAAGCGAATCCTGCTGGAGAGCCTCAGGCAGCAGCAACAGAAATAAACTGTACCAAACTGGTCTATGACTGGTCCAAACTGGCCTGGAACCACACCAGGTCCCAAGAGGCCAAATCTCAGCTGAACTGAACTGAGCTGGAACTTGCCAATTGATGCCAGACTGTGCCTTCTGAGAGAAATTGCACTCCATTTGTACTTTCAAAAACACTTGTTGAACCAACGTCCTTTTTCACATGTACTGTATGTGTGTTGTCATCGTCGTAGAGGTGGCCTTATTTAATGATAATCATTTCAGCCCTTCAAGCATCACTACCTAACCCTCAGCTTTAACCCTAGTGAGAAGATTCAGGATGAGGTAATATTTTTTTTTCTGGTTAGACAGAACTGGAGATACAACTCACATGTGGAGCTGGTGATGTGTTGATGTCACATCATCAGTTTTGACCTGTAGCTTCAAGCTAGAATTAGAGCTTGTTTTTCTTTCGTTGTCCTGAGAAACTGTAACCGAAGAGTGACAGAGTTTCCTAAAAATTGGAAATCTCTTTCAGACTTTAAGGTTTAAAGTGAAATGAGAAGAAGGGTTTTGTCCGAAAAACACGCTGCTTGTGTTTGGTGCCCCCAGTTCAGACTTTTTTAACAACACTGTTTTTCTCAGAGTCTCTGGTTTTTCCCCATTAATGCCTACAATTGGGGAAATTGTTGGAATTGTTAGAGAGCACTCAAGAGTAATTACAACCCGCCCCATTTTCTGTGACGGAGGCAGACAGGAAGTGGTGACAGGAGAGAAGCTAGTCCTGAGGCATGTCAGGCTAAAGTGAGCTCAACTTACATTTTTCAGATGTTGTAATTTTGTGACAACGTCTGTGCCACTGTTATTGAAATGGTGGCATTTATTGTCTCGGTATCTCTACATATATTTATGGTTTTACTTTTTTTTTAATGATAAAGGGAATATGGAGCAAACCAACCAAACACATTAGAGCTAAATTCACTTTGTTACAACATTTAAATGACTATTAGTCGTCAGCTTTTGACACCACCTCTCCCCTGGTGTGTGATTTGCACACACTCAACACTGACATTTGAGCTTTTTTCTGACACTTACAGACTGTGGCAAATTGGCTACATTATTAGAAGTTAATTTGTTTTCAGAAGTGGACAAGTGACACATGCAATATACTGTTTCTTGGCACAGTCTGGTTGAAAAATGAAGTAGATAAAGCAATAAAATCACAAGTATACTTGAGGTTATAAGTTCTGCACCTAAGTGAAATATCACTTGAAAAATTTCACCCAGTGCTTACCTCATAATCACACCGTCATTGTCTGTCAGGACGTTAAATTTCAATTTGCAGAGATAGACAAATCCCATTTTAGCGGCATATGACCCAGGTTCAACGAGCTGTGTAAATAGAGCAGTGTTCAGGGAACTGGTTAACATAGCCAAACAGAATTTGCTGTTATTTTACTGAAGATTCACTAAGCCATCATGTTATCATTGTCTGAGAAACCATTTGTCATCAAAACATTCAGCATACATTTCATATAGTGTAGAGATAGTTCTTGTTTTGCTGATTTTATTTGGCTCGTTTGTAAAATTACCACAGACGGGGATAATTTGTACACATGGAAGAGGATGTCGCCTCTCGTAATATGTTAAAAACAGAGAAACAACGTTCACAGATGGTATGAGGGCGCTTGTTTCCCGAGTACCCAGCAGGTGGTGCTGTTACTCCATAAACATCATCAGTAGATGCTGACTGTGGAAGCCTTTGGGAACATAAGACAATCAAGTCATGTTCAGTGAAATGAGTCATTCTTCACAGTTCAAGTCAAGGTTTTTTTATATGTCGTTCTTAAGACGTTAAAAATCTGAGAGATAACTTACCTGTTAATGTTCACTCTGCCTTTATTCTGTCTTAATTTAAATCCTGCCTCCTCTTCTGCCTATGAGGCCAGAAGCCTAACCGAAAAGCCAGTTTATTTTCGTATTAAAAGACCTGATGCTGATACCTGATACTTCTGTTTTATCAAAGTGGATCGTACCAAATATTTCTCCTTCATTTAAGCTCACAACTAAAAAATCATTCTGCCATGTCAACAGCTCACTGTGAGAAGACGTCGAAAGTAGAACTCTAAACTGTGAGTGAACGTGCTGTTGCATAATTGAAATCTTTTAAGGATGTTATTGTAGCAATTTCATTTGTACACCCTTGAATTATGTTGCTCACACACACCTTTAGACGCAACTACTTGCCTGTGTTTTATATGTATAGTGTGTCTAATCTTCTAACAGCCAAAAAACCATAATGCAGAGAATGTGGATCTGCCGTTTAGACCTGTTAAATCTTATGTCTTTGTTTTTTTGTTTTTTTTTAAGCCTTTTTGACCTTTCAGTGTTCTCAGTCGTGTGTGTGTGTGTGTGTGTGTGTGTGTGTGTGTGTGTGTGTGTGTGTGTGTGTGTGTGTGTGTGTGGTGTGTGTGTGTGTGTGTGTGTGTGTGTGTGTGTGTGTGTGCGCGTTTGTGCGTGTGTGTGCGTTTGTGCGTGTGTGTGTGTGCGTTTGTGCGTGTTTGTATTTGTCTGCATGAGTGAAATAGCATTTCTGTTGTTTTCTCTGACACACTCCAGTTTATCTTTGTCCTTCATGTAGTCTCCTCTTTTGGTCGTGTTAAGTTAATGTAAGTTGTTCACCCATGTCATTTTTTTTTTTTCAATTAAAATTTAATGTCTTTCCTTATTTTATAAATTCACTTATTTTCTTCTTTTTTTTTGTTGTCTGCAGGGAAAGCTGTCAGGATGAAACAGTTATGGTCTGTGAGCTGTAGAGCTGCCTCAGTAAGGGAAAGAGAGAGTGTGTATGGTAAAATGAAAGTCACTCATGTTTTTATTTAACCATGTTTTCAGGAGCTCATACTGTACCTCAGAGTTAATGAAAACAGCTTTGTGACTTTGCACATGACACACAACACTCCCATCACTTTGTCGCACACAAGAAACCAAATCTTTAAACACATCAGGTAGTGTTTCCATAATGTAGATTTATTAGAATATTCAGAGTAGTGCTATAACTTCTCATTCACTAGAGCATCTGTCGATTCATAGTTTTCATGGACATGTTGGTCTGTGAGACAGATACTCTGCAATGAAATAAATCTGTAAAGCAACGTCAGGGAAATAAACAAAGGGCTACCTAATATTTATATTACTAATTACAGAATTTACAGTCACACAATTTTATGGAGCAGTTGAAAGAAATATGTGGGTTTCTCACAGATATAATAAAAAATATTAATAAATACATGTTTTTTTCCCTTCTAGAGTAAACCCTCCCAAAAGAAAAACAGCTCTTAAATCAGTGTTGTTTCAGTGATTTGCAACAAAATGAAATCTAGATAATTCACAAGCAACTTTGCAACGTGAAAGAAAGTAGAAACGGCTGCTTTTTTTTTTGCCTTTTTGCAAAAAAAAAAAAACGAGGGTAGACAAAAACCAGGATATTAGAAAACTCTTTTTCTCTGTATATTGCCAGCATTAGACTGGCTTGTGTCATGTTTCTGAGAAAGATTGTCCCGTATTTGTCGGCTGCAGGAGGGCTAATGAAACTGGGCTGAAAAAGTGATGAAGGAGTCAGAGTGGGTGATGAGTTGTAAGTCCGCTTCACAGACTGAAGCACTGCCTGCAGAACAGACTCATTCATTCCCATCAATCCAGCAGGAGAATCAAAAAACTCTTCAGTCTGTGATGACATGAGAAACGAGTTGCAGTACAATGATACCAACTCTACACTTGAATTGTAATTAGACTGACAGATTTTTAGGCTACACCCTGTGTATAACTACAGATCTTCACCTTTCTCCACCCGTACAACAGGGCAGGAAACTGCAGTAAATGTGAACTGAAAACAGAGACAAGTTCTCCATCTCTTTCCCTTGCTGAGTCTTAACAAAGTGCCCACTGTTTGACAGAGAAAGGCATGATGGGACCAAAAAGCCTTGGGGAGGGGTCACAATGAGAATGCAAGTGGGGGAGTCAGGATTTGATACAGTAAAGAAGAAGGAGGGGATGAATTGAACTGGGGAGGTGTCTTGTCTGGACCCGGCTGCTCTAATTGGATTTTGGGTCGCCCCGTTTTGCTCGGCAAAGAGATTTAGGGGGACCCTGTTCCTTCTGGTGGGATGTCTGTGTGTCAGGGGGCTTAGAGGAAGTTGTGCTTGAGGGTAAAAGTTTGTTTGTTTTGTTTCTTCAGCAGAGACCGGAGTGTGATGTTTAGATTTCTGCTTTAAACCTGTACCTGACCCCCATGCTCATCAGAGCATAGCACGCTGCTGTGGCTGTCCAAGTGTTCAACAGGGCGTGTTGCAATGCAGTGAGTGTGGGAATGTGAGTGTGCAAGAAAGGCAGGACAGAAGGGCAGAGAGTGTGTTTAAAAGATGTGTGTATGAGTCAAAGACATTTCACATGAAATTGGGCTGGACACACAAATGTTCTTTTGACACTGTGAAGGTTTTAGTCAGGTAACAGTTTAAGGACCTGTACATGAAGAGTTTTACATCATTAAATAGAGGTGACAACACTGTCTTCTAGTTTTATCTGAGGAAGTGATTTCTGGTCGAACTGTACGAGCAGCTCTAATTTGAGGATGAGGGTGAAAAGTTTAAGTCATTGCAGGAGGGAACCTGTCCATGTGCAGGTGGAGTTTTGCAGGTATAATGTGCACAGTTGCATAATATTTTAGGGAGAAAGATGGTGACCAGACTTTTGACTTTATTGTCTGAGTTATGAATCAGTTTGACAGGATAGTTTTTTTGAGAAGAACCGAGGGCCTCACTGAACCACAGCCGAGTACACCAGTGAATTCAGCGTTATAATGGGGAAGTCCTGACTCTCTCATCAAAAGCTAGAAACTCCTCACTGTTCCAGTAGACCACATAATGTCTGTTTCTCTTTTTCTCTTCCTCTGTGCTTCAGAACAGGTTTGTCTTGATGGTGGGATTGGGTTTTCTGTGGAAGGAGGACAGGACTCCGGCAAAGGGCCCGGTCATACTGTCCGCCGGCTGCCAGGCCTTCAGAATCTCCTGAGTCTGGGCAGCAGGCTGAGCCACGGCTGGGTTGGACGGCCCCAGGCTGGACCAGCTGGGCGGCTTCAGCCCCTGGAGGATCGGAGAGCTGGATGTGTTGGTATAGCCACTGTTGGCAGGAGCCGGGCTGGGGCTCAGGCTGGCAGGGCTGCCCAAGTTTCCATTGGCCGAGCCCGGCAGGGAAGCCGTGCTGTCAGGTGTGGGGCTGCAGGTGGATTCTTTGGACTCATCATCATCTGATGAAGATCTCGGCTCTCCGCCCTTCTTCCCTCCAGAGCTGCTGCTCGAGGTGCTGCCCGTGTTGCCACCAGAGTTGTTGGCTTTGGCGTTGGCTGCACGTTCCTGTTTACGAAACTTGGCACGCCTGTTCTGAAACCACACCTGTTAAACACAGACAGAGGTACAATTAATATTTGATCAAAGATAGATACATAGATACATATAGAGAGACGGTCCTAAACTGTGAGATTGCAGATAAATTATATCTCATACTCTGATTTTCAGAGGTTGACAATGATTCAGACAGTGTGCTTTCCCAAAATGAAAATGTTAGGAATAAAACATAAAAAGGCAGAAGAATAAGAGCGTGTTCCTCTCACCTGTACCCGGGCCTCGGTCAGGTCTATCTTCAGAGCCAGCTCCTCTCGGGTGTAGATATCCGGGTAGTGTGTCTCGGCAAAGACCCGCTCCAGCTCCTTCAACTGGGAGCTGGTGAAGGTGGTCCTGATGCGCCGCTGCTTCCGCTTCTCGTTCAGGCCAGAGGGGTCCGAGAAAAACTTGTAAGGAACTAAGGAAAGAAAATGAGATCTGTTTAGTGGTCGAAAAGCAAAATGTATAAAGGATTGACCGAGACTTTAAAAGAGCAAAGGCCGTATGAAAACGCAGAGAGGCCTTGCGTAAATGCAGCAGGAACCGTAACTTTTGGGATTTTTTAAAACAGAACATAACTTTAAATGACATTTGCAGGAAATCTTTCACAGATCGATAAACGATAATCAGCTTTTTTTGCCATTCAACAAACGTAACTGCACAATAGTTAGGGGTTTGATTAATTGCCTGATAAAATGATCGTATTGTGTCCAGAGCCAATCAGAAATGACAATGGAATAAAAAATTTGGCCAAACCAAACGTGACATAGTGAGAGTGTACGATACAGGCTGGAGGCCTAACAGGCCAGAGTTAAGGAAATTGTGAGGTATCGCCTTTTTTCAGGCATCACACGGCTGCTACACAAATCTGGATGAATTTCACCTCTTTCATTTTTATTTAACTTAAAAACATTTATTTTGTTTAAAATGTTAAGAGTGTTTTTGGCCCTTGAAATAGCCCACCATGAAAAAATAATAATTTATCCCAATTACTCAAATTAGTTATAACTTTCAAATATAGGCCTAATTAGTTTGTTATTTAAAGAATTTATAAAATGTTTTGTTATAAAATATATAGCCTACATTTTCTGTCGTAGTTTAGTCAGCCTAATCAGAATTGCAGTGTTTTATTTTGAAAAGAAATTATAGAAATGTCACAATATACAAAACAGTAGGCCTATTTTAGTTGCGTGTAAACCTGTTTAAATCCACACAAACTCAGTCAGAAAGGAACAGCCTCAAGAAAAGCCCCCGAATGAAATGGATAATGAGCTTTAAAATCTAAAATTTTAATTATTCTTAAATTTTATTTAAATGGAAATTTTACTTAAATTTAAGAATAGGACGCAATTATGCTTGCAGGAAAATAAAGAATGATTGCCCACCCACACAATGATTGTTACAGTTTGTTTGTTAGGTGGGCCTAGGAATGGCCAACAGGTTTGTGTGTGTGTAGGTGTGTGACATTCGGCAAGCTGTCAAACTTGCATTTTTGAGGCGATATTTATTAGTATTATTATTAGGCTATAATAATTATTATTATTATTATTAGTAGTAGTAGTGGTAGTGGTAATAATAGTATAGTATAAGCCTATATAATAGTCTTCTGACTTACTGCAGATTGAGTTGTTTAAAGTGTTTATTAACCTTTAAAAATCTCCTCTTTTGACATCATTATTAAAAAGATATAATAACATTAATATATAATGCATTACACTGATTAAACATGAAGTTGTCTCCATAAATTATTTTTTGCAGTGATTTAATTCTTAATATGGAATGAAGTCGACTATTATTAAATCAATGTAAAACAATCTAGGCCTTACATTTGTGTGGTTAGATCACCTTTTATGAAAGATAGAGTTGACAATTAAATATTTTCTTTAGAAGCTGCGTTTCGACTTATTTTTTCTTTCTTTGTTTTTTTAAATAATTATTTACCTAATGACCAAGATTTCCCACATCATATAACCTAGACCTTCAGATTATATATGATATATATATGGTTCATTTACCTGAGGAGTAAGGCGTGGGCTGGTGCTCCCGCAGGGCTCCCAGGGTGCAGCTGGCCGTGCTGAGCGGAGTGCAGCCCGGGTTGGAGAAGGGTCCGCTCCGGATCGGGTTGTACTGGAAGGAGCTGGCCTGGCTGCAGGAGCTGAAGTCCGCGTAGGCCGACGCTTCCATGGCCGCCATGCAGGAGTCATAGGAGTTCAGGTAGGAGTAATCCATCTTATACATGGAGGTCAGCCGGTGCAAACACCGGTCTGCAAACACGAAGAGGAGGTAAACTCTGAGTCAGAGCGTCTTCAGGTGTTTCTGCCGCTGCGTTTTATTTTAGCAGATTGTTGTTCAAACTAGTCGAAGATGTTCAGAGCTGGTCTGTCTCTCCAGTATGTCCAAGGACTGTAGGTTGGTTGGTCTCTCCAAAACTCCTGTCAGCTGTGTGGTTTATGTGTCACTGTCACGCAGCTGTTTTTCGTTTTTCACAGTAAATAATCCAGACTTTTTCTCTTTTCTCTCTACAGTTTCACTCTACTCCTTCACTTTCTCCTGGTTTGCTCTCTGTGTCCGTCTCTTCTTCTTCTGTTCCCTGGACTGCAGTTCGCTCTGTGCTCGTGCTCCGTTTGACAGCGCGCTGCGACTCGCGCAGTGTTTATAATAAACTTGGCAGAGCGCGAGACAATAGCGAGGCGGTGGTCTAGTTTCCATGACAATGCCACCAGTGAGTGAGCGTGGACACGGACAGCCCCCCTCCCTCTCCCACCGCTTACTGCACCGCCCACGCGCACCAGAGCCTCACGAGCTCGCAGGTGTCAGCAGTTAAATAATCAGTATAAAAACCAACGATTCCTTCATTTAAATCAGTTGCTTCCTTTATAGGACGTTTCAAATTCTGGTGAGTTCAGTCTTCCATCTCAGCCGAAACATGAATACAATTAAGTGCCACTGTTTCATATCAATAAACTGCGTTTATGACGACATTAATCAACTCATAATCTCCAGGTAGAGATGTAAGGGACATTTTCGGACAGGTTAAGATGCATTATTGTTATTGTTTGGCTCTCCCTTTTTTGTCTGTCAATTAGGCTGCGTTAATTCTCCTTTGTTCCACTATTTT
Source organism: Seriola aureovittata (assembly GCF_021018895.1). Classification (NCBI taxonomy): domain Eukaryota; kingdom Metazoa; phylum Chordata; class Actinopteri; order Carangiformes; family Carangidae; genus Seriola; species Seriola aureovittata. The sequence continues at coordinate 12,818,385 of NC_079367.1, read as the reverse complement.
ATAGACATGTTGAAATGCCATCTTTGCATTCTTGGGCAGACTGAGACTTTTTAAGTCTAAACTGTAGAATATAAATGTGGCGTTATAGGCAAAATATCTGAAAACAGGCCTACAGCCCACAGAGGTTAGAAGAGCAAATAGCCACACGGAATTGCTATGCTAGGTTTGTGTTTAAAAATTGTCCAATATTTGACGCACCTGCAACGAACAGACTACTGGGGCAGTCTAATTTGTGGTTATTTTGGGTTATACCACTGAAAGATCGCTGTAAGAGATATAGGCCTACATTTAGGACAAAAACTGTATAATTAGAATATTAAGATTGTGACTATAATACATCTTTTGAGCAAGTGCAGGTTAAGCCTCACATGGTCTACTGCTCCATAACCGGTCAATATTATTTCACAGCCCCTCAAACGGCTCGTGGAAACAACGGCAGCTCAGCCACAGAAGTCTTTATGTGGGGGAAAACGTCCAGATGTGACGGTGATTGCTGAGATTAAAAGCTTTGATTTGATTCCGATCACTTTTACGGAGATGTCACCAGAGTGCGCGTCAGTTTGATGTATAGGACTAGAGAGGGAACTGGCTGCAGAGACAACTGAGCAACCACGACAGGCTAACCATAAACGCATTGACGCTTCATAAATTGGTTTAAGTTTATTGTTCGGTGTCATACAATGTGATAAGTCATATCCCACACGGCTCCCATCACACACACTCACGCGCGCGTGTAGAGGGCTTCAGACCGACAGGCAGGCGCGCGCTCCATGCAGTTTCCAAATCTGGCGCTATTTAAAAACATGACAGGGCTCTCTGCATTTCAGGCTCTCTTCATGAAATTAACAGGCTTTTTATTAGTGGATAAATTTCACCAAATAATATAATCCACAAACCAAAATTACGTTGTACGTGACGCACGCAAGAAATTAATTAAGTTTGTCTCGTGAGCGCGCGTGCGTAAAATGCATAATAGAGCTCAAAGTGCGCTCTTATCTCTGCTCGACCATAGGCTGCAGATGCTCCTTAATGACATTATCTAACCCCCCTTACACGCGCATGCGTGTATTTTCGGTGCTGTACTTACTTAAACTACAAATGAGTGTTAATGATAAGATTTGTTTAAAGTGTTTATTGTGTGGTTAGTGAGAGTTGGTGGATGTCTGAGGCGGGGCGGCACGCGGTACTCCCGTTGATACAGTTGTTCATCTTGTGCTGATGTTGGTTTATTTTATCCAGGTCTGGTTGAACATTTCCGTTGGTCTTTTTGTCGGATCCGGTGATGCAAGGGACTTAATTTAACTCAAACACAAAACTTAGTCGCAGTCTTCCGCCTGAATGTAAATATATAACCTTATTGAGCATAATAAAATACAATATAATTAACCGCATACATTAGTGCACATTATTGTTAATTGTCAATTATTATCTGATTAAGACTCCAGCTCTTAATAGTTTTAGTTGTAACTTTAATAGAACTTGCTGTAACTCTTGTTTTTACTGTATTTATATTATTATTATTATAATTATTATTATTATTACTACATATTTTATATATGTCCTAGGTCTAATAATAACAACTTATTAATGCAAAATATTTACCCAAATGTTATGCTCCAAATTAGAAACATCCTTCCGCATGTTAATACAACTATTTTGTGATTCTGTTGCACTTGCCTCCCCTGAAATGATGACAAGTACTCAGCTCCCTTTAGTGAAGTGGTATTATATAGCCTGCATTATAGGTCTATGCAAGTGTACATCACTCTTTCTATGCTTTAAATCCCCATGCACATTAGGCTTTATAAATGCTACATGGCATAAAATACTGTAAGCAGACTCTGTGCCCACTGTTACTTGTTGTGTCATGTTCACACAAGTGCCCAGCCCACATGGACTTACACCAAAAATGTCGTTGCAGGAGTGAAACATTTTTTTAGACGTGAACACATGTAGCTTGTAGTGTAGTAAAAGAAGCAGTAGTAGTAAAATATGGCACAAAAAGGTACCCTATTCCAAAACACACTCCTATGAGTGTTACTGCAACACAATAAGGTAAATATAAAAATACCATTAAGTTCTGTGTGATCGTGACCGTGTTATATTCTTTAAGCTCATTTAAAAATAAATATACATTTTATAAGCCTCGTGATTTTTGGCTTCCAGGCCGTGCCGTCTGTTGTGTGTCCTCGTCCCGTCTGGAGGGTTCAGAGGTGAGTTTACCAAGAAACTTAAACTGTTTCAAAGTTAAACTCTCCAGGCCAGTTCTTCCTGCCGAAAAGCGCATCCAGGAGCGACCCTAGCTCTCCCGCTTTTAAGCATTTAAACTTTAATCCCTTCAAAGAGGGGACCGGTCTCTTCGAGGCCACTAATCCGCCCTATAGTGCTCCAGCGCAGGGGGAGACTCCTCCTCTGCGGAGGCTTTAACTTTGGACTTTTACATTCATGGGGCGATTTGACGGAAACAGAGCTTTGGCATTCATGACGTCTGAGTCAACAGAGGGGGACACAATGGTCCCCTAGAGGCTCCTGAGGGCCCCTGAGAGAGGGACCCCGACTATAGGGGATTATGGGCCCATGGAAGACTGGGTTATCAGGGAAAATCTTGTGCTGTCCGTTTCTAGTGAGAGTTATGATTGAGTTAAAATTAAAGGACCAATACACCTTTTCAGTGATCGTTTTGTGTCATTGATCAAAAAGCTCCAGCAACAGCATCCAATAATAAATCATTAGGCTTTAATGGCAGGCGACGAAACTGTAAGAGTTGAGCGATTAAAGGCAGTAATGCCATACAGGGTATGGCAGTAATGAAGGAAACATAGCTAGCCTACTGTATATAGGCCTATCCCGTGAAGAATAATTAAGAAGACTATAAAATCAGTGTTGGCTATTGTAAAATAAAAGTCATGTCTTTTGTCGTTATGGTTCCCCTGATTAATGAATTTAGGCCTCTGGTTGAACTTCAGTCATGACCCTGGCCCTTAATGAATTAGTAAACATACTTTCTATTAACAGACTTTAACCATATAACTAAACGTTTTGGCTGAGGGACTACGCAAATGTAGTGCATTATTCCAACAAACTGTATGGACCTTATATTTAGATCCTGTTCAATGTCCCGCCTTTTGTTTCAAATATACAGAGTCATAATCTGTGGAGAACTCCTAATTAATTTCCTCAAATTTGTTCCCTCTCTGCCCACATATCTCCTTCCAGTGTAACTGTTTCTGATGCTCCTCCACCTCTAAGACACAGGTTGGCCTTAATGAAGCAAGCAGTAGAATAACTTGTCAGGATGGTGGTGCGGGGGATTTGGCTGCAAAAGACTGGGCTCTGTGATGGATGGCTGAATGGTCTTGATGGAGAGGTGTATGGATAGAGACAGGGGATAAGGGATGAGTAAAGCATAGGGCAGCGGCTACACTGGTCTGAAGAATAGCCACGCGGGAGGCCCAGTCCGGTATCTGTCCCGTGACACGCGGTGGTGGTCTGAAGATGTCAGTCAGAGAGGGAGCCTGCCAGCTCCATCCATCATGAAAGCTCAAACAAAAACATGTCCCATGTGCCGAAAGCCGTTTTCAAGCTTCAGACTCGGGCAGCTATTGATTCTCGGGTCTGGATAGTAACCTCTTCTGTGTCGACCTTTGTAAAACACGCGGTTAAATGCACAAATGCCGAGATCACACTGTTACAACCATTAAGAGTTAACTGGAGTCAGTGCCACTGGTCCGGCCATGCACACATGACGCCAAACTGATTTGAAATAGCATCGTACTAAATGTGATAATGCTTCATTATGGTTGCAGTAATTTTAACAAAATACCCACATTTGTGTTTTAAGATGCTTGTAATCAAGTAAAATGAACTTGTTTCTAATAAATATAAATCCAGTTTAATTTAGATTATACTGTTAATTATTTCTGATTATATGACCGTTATATTTTATTTATTAACAGAAGTCTATAAATTAATGGGTCAAATTAAATATCAAAATTATATCTATGACCATTCAAGATATGGATAGCAACATTATTTAATTGCCATTTTGCGTATTTTATTTGTGCGTAAAATGCGCAGTGGCTGATTGAATTATCTCTCCCTCTCTGTCTTACTGACACACACACACACACACACACACACACACACACACACACACACACACACACACACAGATCTCATTAGGTCTTCCCTGCATCGTTATAACATTTCCGGTTTTAGCATCAGACCATAATTTACCGTGGTCGTTAGATGTAATATATATCTCCCATCAATAGTTAATATTAATCACAGTCAGTCCCTGTTTTGACATTTGTAAAGACTACTGTCCTTATAATTTAATCGTACTATTAGGACCCATTCTTCTTTTTCATTTGCCGCAACTTCATCCTCAACTCTGCTGACTGCAGGTCAGAGTGTGATCACATACAGCTCTCTACCTGGAGTGTCATTGAAATGTGTCGTGTCATCGCCCCTCTTAAGAAGCTCTTCCCTCGGAGGTGGATTCGATTGCACATAAAATAAAATCAGAAATCAAAGATCCTGCCGTTAACATCGGCCCGCGTCTTTGCAGCAGCAGAGGCTGGCGGTGTGCATTTGATTTGCCCGGTGATGGATGAGAGACGGTGCAGGGGGGAGGGGGTGGTGGGCTCTGGGCCGGGGGGTCCCGTCGGTGCGTCTGTCCCCGCATTTCAATCCCCAATTACCGGAATGTACCGTGACGCTCCGGCTCGAGACGACGGCGCGCATTTAACCGGGTTAGAGAGAGGAGCAACAGCACCCGGTGTGTTGTAGTGCATGTGTGACTTCAGTCAGGTAGTGATGATACACATGATCAAAATCAGACTGGATCCTGACTGAGCCTGATGTTCAGCTCCGCAGGAGGAAAATACTCAACTGGCACAATATATTTTAAGTACTTAAGTTTCCTTTTCATAGCTGTAATTCAGGCTAAAGCTTTTTATAATACTTAAGAGTTGTATTTAGGCCTGTTTTAGTAGCACAGAAAAAACCTGCACAAAGATGAACATCCCCAAAACCATCAGAATATTGAGGGAAAAGACCTGATATAATATTGCTCTTTTTGTGCTTTATAAAGTCCCATCACCATCAAAAATTGAGGCAAAATGTTGAACATGTGCACAGTTCCCCAAAATATTATCACCCCTGGGACCTATAAAAACCCAGTAGAAAGAGTGTTGTCGAGAAATCCATAAATCATTTAAAAAAATGTAACAAAACTAAATAATGTAAGAATCAAAGGAGACAAAATAACAAGTGCAGCACAGAGGCTCATCAGGCTGAAGTTTTTCCTGAAAATGTGGTCATTCATTTTAACCCATCAAATTACACTCAAACTAATTGAAGTCCACTCTAACATCAGTTCAACACGCACTCATCAGCCAGAACATGACGCAGAGCAGCTGCGGGTATTCACATGCTGCGTATACATCTCTCTACTGCGGCACCAGACCTGTATTATCCTAATGGATAACGGCATGTTACTTAAAAAAGAAGCTTTTTAGGATAAAAACCAGGTCCCGGGAGACCACAGTGTACACACACAAACACACACACATGCACACGCGCGCGCACACACACCACAGCTGGAGCAGCGAGGGATGGCCGCGCGCAGGAGAGCTTCTCCAAACACGCTAATTAGATCTGGAGCTCTGGCCCCGCGCTCTGAAAGCAGCCCAGCGGCGGGGCGCGCGGAGCTGTGGAAAGTTAATTGAATTAAATTCCCTCTAAACTAATTAGGCTGCAATCTGCCACGCGAGCTGTCCCTGAGCAAGGTTCGAATTAGGCGGAATGGATTTGTTCCTTTTCTTTAAAAGAAAGGAGGACAGACTGGTGTGTTTTTGGTGGGGTCCTTTATTCGTCTTTTATGCTAATTCTCCCAGGGGACTGTCACGTGATTGCCTTGCGGTAACCGGACGGCATCCGGTGTGGCCGTCCGCCGGTCCAACCCCCCCACTCCCACCCCCGTCCCCCATCATCCGAACCACAACAAAGCCACCATAACTCCAGGCGTTAACACAAAGGGTCAAGAGTCTCATTTTAACAAACACATAAACCCAAAATAAAAGCTGTGTGTAGGCTGTGATAACTGTGCTGCTGTACAGCTGCATGAATGAGGAGCATCTTTACACTGAGCTGAGTGGACTGAGGTAATGGAGGTGAAATCGATCGCTTTCCTGGGGGAGCACAATGAGGGAAGGGGGGGCGGGGGGCGGTGAGAGTAGTGCAGAGGGACACGGATGAAAATCCCCCGTTAAGAGCAGGGACAGATATGATAATGGGAGAGCCTCTAGTAGTCGTTCATCATTCACCACCTCCACCTGGCTGCTGCACCTCTCCAAGCTGCTGCCGCCTGGGCTGCCCACCACTGCACTGCAACTGCACTGAAATCAAACACACCCAAACGTCTACAACAGAGATTAGTATTCAGTACCAGTAGAGCCTGAGCCTGATCCCACACATAACTCAGCTCTGTCAGTGTATGCAACTTCAGCCCAGACCCCCAGGAGAGCTGCATGTCAAATGGTTTTGTCATTTAAAAAATTATTTTCTATGCATGTTATGGTTTTTCAGGATAGCAGACAGTATAGAGATGAGAATGTGTGGAGGGAGATGGGGAATGACATGCACCAATGATCCTCATTCAGACCAAACTGCCATCAGAGCGCCCCTGATGTTTTTTTTTGTAATTTGGTTCATTACAGTTTGTTTGCAGAATTTGTACCTCTAAAGTGCAACAGGGCATGCAGGTTGTGCATTATAACTTCATCTTGGGGCCTTGTGTTGCAAATCCTTTTAGTTGGTATTGTGCTAGTGTAGTGCATATTCCTAAAAAAACAAAGTAGGTTTTATTTATTTACCATAATTCAACTGACACAGAGAGTCTTGCGAGGTAGCTTCAGCTGAGGACAGGAGTACTGGTTGGTGTTTGGGTCTGTTCAGTGCAGTACAATCAAACTGCAGTGTCTGCTGTATTTATTGAGCTTCATGGCAACTTGATGGCTTGGAACAGGCATATATTCTAACAGAAATGAGGAAAATATATTTTCTAAATGAAAAATTTGTCATTTGTCTACATGCACAACCACTGCAGCTTGGGTCTTGGTTTGAGTCCACAAGACAGCTCCTTCAAGAGAAAAAATCCATGGTAAGACTATCGTAAAAAATACTGGTCTTTACTTTAATACAGATGTTTTTATGCTAGTCAAATGTGTGTGTATTCAGTCTCTTTTTTTTCTGTTCTTCCATGTGCTCCTTCCTCTCATGTTTGACCTTATACACTCTTGCCCACTTCTCTGTTTTCCTTGCTCTCTTGTCTCCACTTGTATCATCAGCAGAAGGTGGGAGAGAGCCATCAGGGCAGAGAGGGATGGAGGCAGATGGACGGACAGACAGACAGACAGACAGAAGAGGAAGAAGGAGGAAGGGCTGAGAGAGAAAGGTGGAGGAGAGAGAGGGAGGATGGGGTGGGTGAGTGAGTGAGTGAGCAAAATGTAGCGAGATAGAGGGAGAGGGAGGTTAGGACGATGGAGGGCCAGGTTTCTGTTTCTCCATAATCTAATCAGAGAAATGGCAGCAGTCAGAAATAGCCTGACGGACAGACTAAGAGCCTCTTCTCTTTCTCCTCCTCCTCTTATTCTTGTCTTCCTCCTCGGGGAGGGTAAATGGATACACACACATGCACACGCACGCACACACGCGCGCCAGCTTGACTTCCTAAAACCATAAAGTGTAGATGTGTTTGAGGGTTATAGAGATGGGAAAAGCCTTGAGGTATCAAGCAAAACCTGATCTACTGTCCAGATGCAGCCACTTCAAGAGTCCCACGTTGCTGCTACTTTCTCTGTGGGCGAGTTTAGCCCCCATCAGCTTCACAACATGCAGATGACACTTGACGACTTGACGATTTGTTTACAATGCAAACTACAATATATACAACCGCAGAGTAAGCGTAGCTACCACCTGCTCAGAGTCATGAGTAGGTGGCAGCTACGATTGCGGAAGAGCACAAAATGAAGTGTATATATATAAAGAAGCTGAAACCACAACAAACCACCAAGCAAATATTTGGCACTTATTTCTTGAAAATTTACAACAATTATCAAAATATTTGTCAATTTTTTTGTTTGCCAACTAATCAATTAATTGACGTGATTGTTTCAGCCCGAAGATTACTGCAGTGTTATAAAAATACTGCCGCAGGGAATGATTTATAAACACTGCAGAGAACCTTCCTCCTGACAGGAGACAACAGAGAATGAAACGGAGTGTTTGTGTTGTTGGGAGGTCCAGGCGGAGCACAGTAAGAGTGAATGCGTCTTTTTCCTGCATGCTAATTCCTTCCTATAGGGAAGACATTCCTGCATGTTGTGTGAGTGTGACATGCTTTCTACATTTCTGTGGCATTTACCACGCTGCATGTGCTCCCTGTATCCAACACAGACCCCCACACAGAGCAGGATTCCAAGCAAATTCCTCTGTCATGTTGTTTCACAAGGTGGACAAGCGTTATTGTTGCAGAATTCCCACCCAGGCACTGGTCTCTCTCTCTCTCTGTAACACACACACACACACACACACACACACACACACACACACACACACACACACACACACACTCCATCCATCCATCCATCCATCAAGAGTGTCAGTTCAAGACAAACAGAACACAAAAAACAGGAATTCCCTTTTTGTTGTGATGATTTTATTTACATGGCGGAGGTTGGGATACAAGAATGAGAAATGTTGCTCGATTACATTTGGCGCCTTGTAAACACGCTGTTCGAACATTTATGATACAACACTTTGATTATTAATTCTTTATGACTCTAAATTTCTCTTAATGTCACACAGACACACACTGTACAGCACCAGAGCACGCTGTCGTGACAGACGAGGCTTCTTTACATTAACATGCATCAACAGAAACGATTCACCAGACAGTTATATTATCCATAATTCAAACTGACTGCTTCACATTTTTGCTGGGGATTTCTCCACTAACACGTTCATTACTAAAATGAAATGAATGAGCAGGTTGTTTCTACATATATTTATCAGTGTAGCTCTGCTGGTGAGGGTTTCTCCACAGTTGTAATGTGCATTAAAGTGAAGACACAGGCAACAATCTGAGGCAAACTATCTTTGGTCATTCATGCTTTCTTTTCCTTCACAGCAAACTGAGAAGTTGGCTTTGTCATCTTTGAATTAAATCAGTTGGTATAGCAGTAGTATTACTACTAGTTAAAATTTTCTGATCAGTACCCGTTCTCCATTCTTCATCTCTGCATCCATGCATTAATCAGCATTAACATCAGATCAGATATACCACTGTCCACTGCCATTAACTTAACTTACACATAAAAGCTTTAATAAATATTATATATTATTTTATTAAATCAGGTGGACATAAACTTTTCACTATGTAACAGCTGAGTGGTTCAACAGTTGGCTTCTACCAACATAATGCAGCAAAGCTCATATTTCAGTCAGCACAATGGCTTCAATCCACTAATGACATGTTTGATTACCAGGCATGACAGTGTTATTGAGTACTTTGGCAGGTGTTTATGTCTGTGTGTAGATGGCTGAGTTTAAAGATGGGTGTGGAGTGACATGAGTACTCATGCAAGAATGTAGTAATAATTTCTGAGTACTCCTGTTATAATGTAGTAATGACTGCTTCATACTTGTTGGTCAGAGTGTCAACATGTTGAAGGACGAAGATGGTCTGTAGTGTTTGTGAAAATGCACAGGGACACTGAAACCTGTGCTGCTACAATGACCTGCAACACAGCTACTTACGCTAGTCTGTGTGTCATTTTTATATCTAATGAGTCTCTGCACAGCTCTTAATATCAGCTCCAACTGCTATGAAGCGCTGTTGTAAGATAAGCTGTTAAATGATAACAGTACATTGTTGGCAGGTACTGTACTGCATGTTGTGGACACGTTGGCATGAAATTACTGCATGTGTGTACTGAAACAGAGAGGCAGTGATGTGTTTATCAGAGGTACTTTTATTGGTAACGTCCATCAGGGACCATCCATCCTCCTGACAATGAATGATGATGATGAAGAAGACGATGATACTGTGTGTGCATGTGTGCATACATATCTGTATAGATCCTTTGTGTTCTTGTGTTGTGTTGTCTTTTCTTCATTAGTGTTCAGGGCTGAGTGGTGGACGAATATCCAGCGTTCTTGGCGAGCTGTCCTCTCCTACCACCTCAAGGCGCAGACTGAGTGAGCTCTGCTCCTCCTGGCCTTCTGATTGGACAGACAGACGCAGGGTGCAGCCTTTTGGCAGCAGCTCCTGCTCGTACGCTGCAGCTAACTGGTTGACAACCCGCCGCTCAACCTGAGGGATCAGTGACGAGGTAAGAGGTAAGGCAGAGTTTGGTTTCATAAGTGTTTTAATAAAATTGTATTAAAATTATATTCAATATTATTATATTATATTCTCCTGTGATGTCTCAGTTGTTGAACCTATAGTCTCAGATTAGTTGCCATAGCTTTCCTAGTACCTGCACTCTGAATAATTGTTATTTGCGTTAATTTCTATTTCAGTTGTAAATAAATGAACTATTATTGCTTTTTACACCTGCTGTTGTTGAGCTTTGCTGCCTGGCCCCTGAAGCAAGAAATGGTCTGATACTGGACATTGTTCTCTGCTGATTTGAGGCTGTTCCATGATCAATTATGTATCACAGACCAAATATTTACTTCTCTATGAGTGAAAAAGCAACACACAAGATATCACACTGATGTTTTTTCTGCACAAGAATGTCCAATAGGCACATGATTTTCTTACACTAAACAAATGTCTTTTTATTTAGTTTGGCCATCACTACTATCAGTTATATATTTTCCTCATCAATGTTATTGGTGGGATCTAGGGATAAGGTAATGTAGCGTAATCACACTCATGATCATACAGGTGTTAAACAAACCCACTTTAATTATCCTTTATTTTGAAGTTAAAATGAAGGCAGACATTTCATTAAACAGTAAACTTAACAGTTTTAATTGTCTTCATGAACATTTTCAAAGCTGTTTCCAGCTGTTTCAAGCCTGTGTGTAGGTGCTTTGTCAAAGATTCCTCAATCAAACAGCTGCCTAAAAGCTGTTAAAAATAGAAGATGAAACAATGAAAACAAGTATATATCTTTAAAGGCCTTGAGAACAGATGATATAAAGTCAAACCTTGTAAGTATTTTCAGACACCCTGGTGCAGCAGTCTGTGTTACAGTATGTGCATACCTCGTGTTTGATGGAGCGCGCTCCATAATGCATATTATACCCTCCCGCCAAAAGGTCCAGCACCGGGCGATCCCACTGAAGAGTGATGTCATGCCGCTGCTTAGCCTAATGAAAAAAAGGGAGAGAAAGAGAAGAAAAAGGGATGAGGGTGAGAAACCCGGATGACATGGTTATCATAAACAGTCAAATCAGAAAGAGAGGATGGTGGCGGAGAAAGATAAAGAGTAATGAGATGGAGCGAAAGAGACAAATGTAGCAGCAGAGAGGAGATACTGTCAAGCAACATGTCTGCCAGCGCTAATCAACAGGCCCTTAATGCGTTTTAATCAAACACTAGTCAATAGTAGTGATCAGAGCTGCTCATTTAGCTACGGATGTTAACGCTCCATTCAATAAATGAGATGCCATGTTTTACTCGAGAGACATAAACACTAATATTCCAACATTATAAATACTGTTGTAAGGCAATAATGAGAACAATAAACATTTAATTTATTTAATATAAGTGAGTGACAAACAAATGGCTCGAGAGGATTCTATAATAACGAGATCTCTGCTGTAAGCACCGCTGCCACATACAGACAGAGGCAAGTTATTACAAGACATGCACACTTAAAAAATTAAAGACAACAGCCATGAGCACACATACACACACACACCACATACAGCAGCATTCAAAAGACTCAGTGGACTCAGCGAGAGTCATGAGTCAGGTCCCTATCAGTCGCCTGCAGGGCCCATGTATACTGTCAGGACACCAGCTGTAATATTAATAATTAAATATTGATGAAGGCTCCACATGTTAAACACTGTAATCACATTATAGTGAGTAGCAGTGGCACATAATATTGATCTGGGTGTGTTCCTGCACAGCTCAGCGGCTGCTGGACGAAGAGGGTGTGTCCCGCTGGAGGACACCCACACACACACGGAGGCTTAAGCTCTCCTCCACTTTGTAGACCTGTTGTAGTGTTGGCTATTATTTGTCAGTCTCTACTATCAAAGGGTATAAAATAGTAATGTGGATACAGTGTTTAGATCTGTACATAAAGCGAGGTTAGGGGCTTGTTTCATGATAAAATGTTGCAAAAGAGTAGTGGTAGTGCGAACAATTAAGACTTTCTACTTTCCCATTTGTTTCTCACTTTTCTCAGTCATAAAGTGCATGTTGTGATGTCATGTAATTTTCCGGCACACTGTGGTACATACTTTCTTGGCCCAGAAGTTGAGCTCTTTGCTGACCAGCTGTAGCAGCTCTGAGTGACAGAATGGCAAGAAGTAAACTATTTCATTGATCCGACCCAGAAACTCGTCCCTCCGGAAATGAGCCTGGGCAGGAACAAAACAATTAACAATGACAAATACAGCCTCTCAGGCCAACTACAGTTAAATGGTGTGGAAAAGAAAAGAGAAAAAACATATGTCTGTAATTACACCAAAATATGCGTTTTATCTGTGTTTATGTAATTGTAATACCTTCAGGATTGGTCGAATCACAGATTCTTTAAACTGTCGGGAGATTTTGATGTCATCACTTTTCTGTACATCCTCTGAGGGGGAAAAAAAAGCACTGTATTAACATTCATTTCACTTCTGATTTTATTCACCTGACCTTTGCTTATGTGATGGCTACATATGTCTTTACAGTGTAGTGCCAATTTGTAATGCTGACTATAAATTTAGACAAACAAAAATATTTAAACATACTTCATACACATCCAATCATCAGGCCCATTTTAACTATAGCGACAGATGAAAATGGAAAGCAACGTGTCAGAACAGATTTGAATGGGTTCCCAATGTGGGAACTAGTAAATTAATTTTGCTGCAGCTGTATATTATGATATATGTACCAAATGCAAGTCAGTGTGATGTCTCAGAGAATAAAGACTAAGGTTGTATTTGTGCTATAATTTTTAAGTCTGTATTTGTGTTTCTCTCTCACCGAGGTTGTCAGCCAGCTTTCTGCGGCTCACCACCTCAGCTTCCTGGCGGAGCTGCAGTGCATGCTGGGCGATTTCATCGCTTGCAACATTGGACGTCATGATGAAGAGAGCATCTTTACATTCGATGGTCTTCCCCTTACCGTCTGTGAGACGACCCTGAGAGAGGAACAGCAGGTATGAGAGAGCGATTACGTCATTAAAGTTACATTTGCATCTTGTTTCATCAAACAAAAACGGGATGAATGGAACACAAAGGTATAATTATCTATATCTGCCTCCCTGTGTTTGTACACACACCTCATCAAAGAGCTGCAGCATGATAGTGAGCACATCAGGATGGGCCTTGTCTACTTCATCAAACAGGACAACGGCGTTGGGACATGCCCTCAACAGCTTGGTCAGCTGACCTCCTTCCTCATGTCCCACGTACCCCGGCGGAGAGCCGATGAACTTTGCCACCTGGGAGAGGGAGCACAATGGATCAAAATAAGTTCAACAATGTAGCACATATTTTACAGGAATACACTTCACCTATGATTTCTGTTGCTGCAAACTACGCAGAAATACACTAAAAGTGAACACTGAATCCTGAGGTGAAAAGGATCAGATGTGGTTCTTGAATGCCGCAACATAATGTAACTCTTCATTCAGATTGAATGTATTCATCACCAAAGCTTTACAAAAAAAATAGGGCAAAAACAACATTAACTTTGGTTTATGCATCCATTATGAGAACATAAACAGAATTAACCCAATGCGTCACTGCCATGAATCTGCAGCAGTGATGCAACAGTAACAGATATGCGCTGGTCTGAAATGAATGAACCTCTGTTAGAGCAAAATATTCAACAAATTGTGTGTGATTCAAACACTTTGGCTGCCTGACAACTTCACAGTATTATATCTGTAACAGAAAGAAAGTATCTCACCTCATGTTTTTCCTGGAACTCCGACATGTCCATACGGATGAAACCCTGCAATCACACGATGGATTAACCCTCTCAATGCTGTGAGTGCTGTATCAGTGTGTATTTTTCTGTTGCCCTCTGTTGACTGTACAGTTACCATGGGAACCAACACAAATTGAATCTCCGTCATTTCTTCAAGGCGGGAGGACCGACTAAATTAAATGTCTTATATGTGTTTTATATCTATGAGAAGACCTGCTTCCCACCCATTGATTGAATGGTAAAATACCTGTGAGTGAGTGAGTGAGTGAGTGTGTGTGTGTGTGTGTGTGTGTGTGTGTGTGTGTGTACGTGTGTACACACACACACACACACACACACACACACACACACACACACACACACACACACGTGCGATGCTACATCACATACCTTTTTAATGTCCTTGTGCATGTAGCGGGCCACCTGTTTGGCCAACTCTGTCTTTCCTGTGACACCACACAGACAAAATAGAGACATGATTAAATTATTCAGTAACCCCCACTCCCATTTAATTATTTTGTTTTTCATAAAAAAATAACCCCCCCCCAAAAAAATAGAAAAACCCCAAAAAACAGTCCCTGCCTTTTTGGAGTCCATCAGTATGCAGAGATTTCAGGAAGTCTTACTCATTTCAGACAGAAAGACGATCTCTCTCTTTCTCTAAGTGCTGGCCTAAATCCCAGTGCCTCCCCCTACAAAGCTTTCAATCATCTCCAGCTCTCCAGAACAGCACACATTATGTTTGTCACTAAAATATTCTGCATATAAATGCTCATATATGATATTGATGTCCTATGTCTGGTATGCATATGGGTATGATGATTGTGTGTGCATGTGTGTGTCTGTGCTTGTGTCTTGTTGCTGTGTTTAATATTGATGTCTCATGGCCACTGTTTGTCGCTGAAGGCAACAGAGAATATGAACACCGTCTCTCCTTCATCTATCTCTCTGGCCTGTCATTTAACCATCTCCCTCTTTTTTAGCCATCTATCTGGCCCATAATATTCCTCTGTCTCCCTATTGCCATCACTCTATCACTCTTCTTGCTGCTGCTTGTGAACATTTAACCTTTTCTGTAAACTACAGACATCCCAGTAAACCTTTGTCCTTTAATAGTGAATATCTGATGATACAGATTTAATCTAAAAAGCTGATTAAAAACACACCCTGTATCACAGCTTTACTTTGCTGGTTTCTTAAAATGTTTTGCATAGTGTTTTGTATAATATCCATAGATATAGAGTGTCAGTGTGGATCTGTAGTAGCAGAAAGGCCAGACAGGATTTAGACCCACCATCCCAAGAAGATATTAAATCAAAATCCTGGCTGTTGTTTAGTTAGTGTTGCTGTTCAGTACTGTATGTTAGGAAGAGGTTCCAGTGTTTCAAAGTGCAATCAGCTGTTTTTGACAGCTGGTGTACACAGAGTTCAATGGGCTGCAATCAACAAAGGATTGTAAATGGGTGTTTTATTAAGCCAACACTGATCAATTAAAATGCCTTAACTGGGTCTGATATTAATCTTCCATATCATACAAACACATCCATGTCTTAACTATTATCCACAAGGATCTGCTTGTAGAAATCTGTTTGGTTTGACTTGACATGAAGTGACATCACTGTTAATACCAATGAAGATGTTCTCTGTGTTGTCTTCCTACATGATAATAGGGACATTAGTACCACTTCTGCTTTATTACTAAACACAACTAGCCTGGTTCTACATCTGCAATGTTACCAGTGATTGAAATGGGTGTGGACCTGTTCTGGTGAACCTGTTTTCCCAGTGGCACCTTGACTGATTGATAAACTTTCTTTCTTTCTTTCCTTTCTTGAAGGAAAATAATTGAAAAACTGAGACAACTGAGACTTTGTGGAGAGGACTGAATTTCTGTGACACTTCCAAGCTGTGAAGTTGCGACATCCAATACATTTAGAGTAACTGTTCATAATAACTGTTGATGATATGTGGAAACTGCATGCAGCCATTGAATAAATAGAAATTTTATTCTATACAAAGATTTGGCCTAATGGTGGCACTAGAGGAAGAGTCAGGGGCTTGTCAAAGTCAGTGGTTATCATCCTCTGGGGACCAGGAATGTCTGTACATTTGCTTAACCCTATTTCATGGCAATTCATCCAATAGCTGTTGAGATATTTCAGTGTGCACCAAAGGGGTCGATCTGTAGTGTGGCTATGAACTCATGACTTACATTAGCTAATAAGTTTGCTATCTTAGCCAGCTAGCTTGTACACATTAATGCTAGCCAACCTGTTAAACTGTTGTGAGAATAACACAGTAGGTCCATTAAGTAGACACTGTTTTCAACAAAGCTTCTTATAAGTGCCTGAGTTATTTGTCTTGATTTAATCAAATACAGTTCTTCCTTTTATCTTTGAATGAAGCAATAGGCTGAGAAACAGTCAAAATGATGGTTTAAATTATTATTATTTTACTTTCACATCATTAATGATGACACCTTGAGGACAAACTCATTCACTGTATACTGTGTAGTTTTCAAATCTACAATGTGAGACGTGCTTTTGTTGCCTTGTGTGTTCTTTGTCATTTAATTTGTTTGTTAATGCATTCAGTGGACTTCAAAAACTTGACTTACTCAAGTGGTGTTTATTTTGGCAGCTACTTTTAGGAAACTGAAGAGGTTTTTTTTTTCTTCCCCCATCGCTTCATGGGATCAAAACAGAGAGGAAGTGTAGGGTGTGGACGATGAGAGTGATTTACCGATTCCTGATGAACCGAGGAAGAGGAATACGAGAGGATGCTCTTCATCGTACCAACCATTCTCCTTCCTCCTGATGGCTAAAGACCACAGAGACAGGGAGAGAGAAAGAAAAGAAAGGCAGGCTATTATTTCAGTCATTTGCATTTGTTGACTTTGCTTTTCCACTAAGTAATCTAAGTTTCACCCAACTGAACCAAGTTGACCCGAGGGCGGCGGGTATCCCAGAAACTATGATAAAAGAGAGAGAGAGCAGGGATGAGAAAAAGGTCAGAGACATTTGGTGGAAAAAAAAAGGAGGAAGAAGAGAGAAAACAGAGCAAGAGAGCGAGATGAGAGACCTCCAGAAAGCCCCCCCCCCCCCCCCCCCCCCCCCCCCCCACACAGTCAGTGGGGCCATTAGCCAGCAGTAATTGTGTTAGCCTCCCTGGCGCGGCCATGGCGAAATCAGTTTAGCATGGATCGCAGCCTCACACACACACACAGACACACACGCTTGCTTAAAGAGGAGTGCCTACCCAACCCTGCCATCACCCCAGCAACCACACTCACACACATATACACAAAGACAAGATGATGAGGTGGATCGCAGGAGAGTAAAGAGTGTATTTGGCCGTGGTTTCGGCCACACAACGAAGAAGCAGATACCAGCACAAAACTCATCCAAATCTGAACCTGTAGAGAGACTGAGGCCAAAACCAGAAGCATAGATGAACAGAGTTTTGCCAACAGGATCAAGTCAGTGGAACAGCAGCTGAGTGGTCAGCACTGCAGCCTTGAGCAAAATGGTCCTGGGTTTGAATCTGCTGGCTGTATGTGTCTTTGTGGGTTTTTTTTCTAGCCTGATGGAGCCACAAAATATTACATTCATGCAACCTGAACCTGGCCCTCCTTTCTACACTAGGTGTGTCTGTGGCTTCTACTTGACAATTTTACATCTGAACTGTATATTTAAGCAGGTAGAAACACAGGTCAGGTTCTTTAGGGCTTTTACATCTTGAAACTCCTTCCATTTGAATCTGACACGTGAGAACACAACCTTGTTAAAGCCTTGACCCGTTCGACCCAATTCATTTCTTGACTAGTTTTCATGCCATGTATTCTTCATTGCCTTTACACATCAAGCCAAAAGTTCATAAGGGCCCACAAGGTTGTAGCATAAATATCTTACAGTTAGCAGCACGATTCAAGCTAACAAGCTTAAACAATCTGTCTCAGAGGTGTCAATTTCTTGGCAGGTTATCGCGTGCAGCCAGATAAGTGGCAGGAGAACGCTGTGGCCAAGCTGCTAAGGAGAAGACGGAGGAACCAAAACTTACAGATTTAATTCTGTGCGTCAAACAACAGCTATGAGTCCTGTCAAAGCATCTTCTGCCAAGACGGTGAGCCTCTTCCAGCTCACTCACTGTAAGCTGCCGTGCCTAAGAAGCTGTGTGTCATGCAATGGAGCTAAATCACTAACCGACGCACATGAGATCTGAGTGTTAAACAAGCTACTAATAGCTGATAAACATAAGGAGCAGAAGCTCGGCAGGAGGAGAGGAGGAGAGGCAGAATGAGGGAGGGAGAGAGATGGAGAGATGACATGGTAGAGAGGGAGGAACAAAGATAAGGGGAGGAAAGAGAAGCAAGGATGTAGAGGGGAAAGCGAGAGGAGTGATGGAGATAAGGAGACAGAGAACGAGGCAGAGAAACAAACGAGTGTGTCAGAGATGGCCACAGAGATGAATAGTGACAAGAGGGGCTCCAAAGCTCCGTCTGCTTTATCAATGACTGTGTGAATGACAGCGTAACCTTCTGTGTGTTTTAGCTGATTGAGAGCGACTTTGACAGAAGGGCACATTGACATTTCTCAGAGGACCCTGACAACAACAAGGAAAGGAAGGGGACACAAAACAAATGAAAGCTCGGTCTCTCTCTCTCTCGCTCTCTCTCTGTTTCTTACACATGCAGGCACGGACGCACACACACACACACACACACACACACACACACACACACACACACACACACACACACACACACACACACACACACACACACACAGAGCAGTGTGCATTGGGCAGGTCTGGTTGGCTCTAACATGATTACAGAGGGATGATTCTCTTCAATAACTCTTAGCCCTGAGAGCTAAACCTGGATCAATCTAACCTCCTTCCTGTGTTTGTGAGCGAGTGTGTGTGTGTGTGTCCAGTTAGTGTGTTTGTACCTTGTGTGTGTGTATGTGTTTTGCAGCAGGCCAGCTGTTCATCATGAGTTCAGGCAGAAACAGAAGACATGACAACACACTGAATGTAAATATAAAAATATCAAAATTTTTCTTTCCTCACATTCCAGTCTGCAGAATTTTACTAACAACGATCAGTTCATCTATCCCTCTGCCAAATGTTTTTTTGCAACTAACAATTAGTTGATTAATCAATGAGTGGAGAGATAAAACTTGAATACGATCATCTTTTAATTTATCAAGGAAAAAAGTCAAATATTTGCTATTCTGCTTCTCTAATGTGAAGATTTGCTTTTTTTCTCAGGTTTCAGATCAGTGTGAAGTGAATATCGTTGGGTTTCAGACTTGCTGGTCACACAAAAAAAAAAAAACAAAGACGTAAAGTAGACTCTGGGAAACTGTAATGGGCATTTGTAAAAAAAAAAAAAAATGTTATGGCGTGCACATAGGAAGAGAGAAGAGATGACATGAAACTGACGTTTCTGGCTGGAATCGAACCGGAAACGTCTCAGTCACATAGTGTATATCTTAATCGCTCAACCACCAGGACATCCCTGTTACAGGCATTTTACAGCCAAAGGGATTAATAACAAAAACAAGTCACACATTAATCCATAATGGAAATAATAATGAAACACTTTACCATTGTAAGAACCAAAACTATTGTAAGAATATAAATATGTTGTTGTATATGGCTGGTCTGGTCCTATGTAGGACTCTCTCTCTTTATCTCTACATCGTTTTCTCATTTGCGGTCTCCTTATCTACACTATATCTCTTCCTCTCTTTCCTGGTCCATCTCCTCATCTCTAAATATCTGCTTCCTCTCTCCGACTGCCAGAGTGTGGCTGATTCCTGCTTGGCTCACCTTTGGGGGAAAAAAAAAATAGTGAAAAACTGACAGAGCAGCACACAACACGAGTACAACTGTACCTTACACGGGGGGTGTTTTTGTGAGCATCTTTGCAGATGGATCCTCTGTCCGCCTCTTTGGGTATCCCACACGCTCTCTCATTCCCTCTCGTGTGTGTGTGTGTGTGTGTGTGTGTGTGTGTGTGATATATTCACTGTAATACTTCTGAAGGATCAATAAGCTGTTCCTTTATCACCGTGGCGATGTCTTCTATGGCTTTCAGGACAATTTGCCATGATAACAACAATCATTCATCACCCTGCCAAAGACTACAGGTCCCATGATTCTCTCTTCCTCCTTGGACTCCACTTCTTCCCCTCTGTACAGTGGCACTTGTAACTGCTGCTCCAATATGCATCAATGTGTTTTGGTTTATGGAGAACTTTGTGGTTTTTATGTTTACATTTGTAGTTCGGTGTATTTTTTTTGATTAAGCATTTTACAAAGGTCTTCAGCAAAAAAAAAAAAAAAAAAAAAAAAAAAATCCAAGTTGTTCTCCTGTTGGTTATAAACACTGCAGTATTTGCACATTACAAATACACATTACAGATTATAATATCTGCTTCTAGCTTTGGGAGTGTGTTGATTATTTATACAAATCTAAATAGAAAATGTCCAAGATCATAAAAATAACACACATCCTCTTTCTTCACTGCTACACACACACACACACACACACACACACACACACACACACACACACACACGGATCAATACATGGCCTCCATGGATGCCTGGTGTAATATCAGCTCTTTACTGTCTGCTGTGTTATTGTGCTCTAACTCATCCTCCCTCCTCTTCTCCATGCATTACACTCGCTCTCTTTGTCTTTCTGTCAATGCTCCCAGCTTTCTGGTTCTCAGCCACTTCTCTGCTATCTCCTCCCATCAGTGTTCTTGTCTCTTTTTTGTCTTCTATCGCTTTTGTTTGTTTTTCCCCTGTCTTATCTGTTTTTCTCTTCCTGTCTCCATCACTTTGCCTTTCTGCTGTCCATCCTTGACTCTGGGAAGGAGATGGAGGGCACAGCGTGGAGGAACGATGATGGAAAGATCCAGGAGGTGTGTGAAGGCCACAAAGTGCGATAGGAAAGGACAGAAAGGTGAAGGAGAAAGAGTGGGTGTGATGGAGATCGAGGGGGTAAAGAGATAGAGATGGAAGGAGAAACAGGAGTGAAAAGAGAGAAGAGACAGAGGGGGCAAGGCAGAAAGAGGGAGAGAAAAGAGGAGGAGGGGAGGAGTGTGTGGGGGGGGTCTGTAGTATGTCTCCTCTCTCTGTAATCGTGTTAACTGGCGGCTCCAAGCCTGGCCTCTTCAGCTGTCACACACAAACACACACATATGCACACAGCACCTGTGTATGCCTGACAGACAGCTCATTCATCACAATTAACCAATTACAGCCTCCGCCGGTCTGTCTGAACCCGCCTACTGCTGGAGGGAAGGGAGGAGAGCAGAAGAGAGGAAGAGGAGGGCAGTGCAAAACAGAAACATGCTGAAAAAAGAGAGGGGCAATAAGAATAAAGGAAAAGAGAGGCAGTGCGGTGTGGAGGAGGACAAGACTACTGTACACACTTATTATATACTGTATGTGGTGAGTGGTTGTTTAGCTGCACATACTGTATGTCTCTTGTGTGTGTCTACCTGTTTACCTGTGCGTATGTGTTTACCTGAGGCTACGGTATTGATGGCCCCCTCCTGCCCGATGATGTGCTCCTTCAGCCTCCTCTCCAGGGGGAACCTCCTCCTCTCCTCTGCCTCCCGCCGAGCCTGCGCCTCCTGGAACTAGATAAAGGTAAAACGAAAAAAAAAAAAAGAAGACCAATATACAGAAAATAGATGAGACAGTCAATGAATCAAGAGCAGTCTGAACAAAGAGTCTGCAGGTGTGTCTCTTCTTATTCCTTTATCTCTTTATCATCACCTTTTCCTCTTTACCACACTTTCCACCTTCACAACTCTCTTAGAATAGTATTGAGTAGGGCTGCACGACATGCAAAAAAAAAAATCATATTGCGATTAATCACGACGCGTCATGATTTCAGTTGGAATGATAATTTTTGCATTTCATTTTCACTGAAAAAAAAAAAAAATGAAAATGATGATGATGTGATTTTTGTTGGGGCTTGTACCAAACAAGCATGTTCCCTTACATCTGGAGAATATGATTTGTAGGCCACGGCATCTTTGCAGCGCTTGTGGTGCTAACAATGCGCAACAATGTTGTGACACATTTGACCTTTATCAACAAAACAATTGCAGCTCCTGCGATTTGGATATTGCACTTGGCCATATTGCGATTTGGATTATAATTTAAATTAATTGTGCAGTCCCAGTTTTGAGTCAGTTCAGTTTCACCATACTGATGATATGTTGTTGCTGTGGAGCCAATTGTCCAAAGCTCTCATCTGTGGGATTGTGACTCCCTCATTCTTTTTCCCTGTTAATGTTATTTCTGCATGTTGTGCAGACTTTAAAGGCACATTAGAAATTTTGGGGTTCTTAAATAACACTTACTTGACTCTTTATCTCAGCAGTAAATGCTGTTATTGCTAAATGCTGTCAAACAGGAAATGTGATCTTTGCAAACCTGTATTCAGACAGATGTTATGAGAATTAACTGTTTCAGATAAGTGACTTTCATCAGGTATTTTGCAAAGTGTAGCTGTTTTTACAGTTTACAAAGGCAGATTTTTGTTGCGTGGACTCACTGTTGAATGATAGACATTATTTTGTAAGCAAAGCCAGGTTATTTTGTCAACAATGGTTTTGTTATATCAGGCATCACATTTTATGAAACTGTGGGATGAAACTTGAATCTTTCTTCCTCTAAAAATCTCTTTATTTCTCCCTTCGCTTTGTCAACAATGGTTTTGTTATATCAGGCATCACATTTTTTGAAACTGTGGGATGAAACTTGAATCTTTCTTCCTCTAAAAATCTCTTTATTTCTCCCTTCGCTTCCTATCAGTTTTGAAATTTCCTTTCCATTTCCCAGCAGCTATCTGCTTCCTGTCGTCGTCCTCTTTAACACATCCTCTGCCTTCCTCTCTCTGAGACCCATTTCCTCTCTTCTGCTGATTTGATCTCTTTCCACCTCTCTTTTCTTTCCCCTTTCTCTCTCACCTCCTTCCCCCTGAGTTTCTCTCCCTCTTTCTTTGTTGCCGCCACCCCATGACTCATTCATCCTCTCCTATTTGTCTCCTCAGACTCCAGGTTTTCACCCTGCAGTGGAGGCTGGCTGTTTATTCTCTCTCTCCATCTTGCTTAGCTCCAGCCTGCTGTCAAGCTGCTAGATAACTACGGATAACTCAAGTTTTATTTAACAAAACAGCAGACCCCACTTCTACTACTACACACCTGTGAAATACCAAGAGCTGGGCAATGAGGAGTAACTCCTCTCAGTCAGCTGTTTCTGCAGGTTTGTTCAGTCAAAACTAATAAAATCTTACGACCGCCCTCACCCAAACTTTCCCAATTTCAACACATTTTTATCAGAACCATCCTGGAAAGTATTTCACACTTCATAGACTGTAATATCAAAGCTTTTGTGAAGGTGTTACCGTCCTTAGATGTAAAAATAGTGCTGAATTATATCCTCTTGCCCGTTCAAACAAGGATTTTGTGCATTTGAAGAAGACGTTCAGTTTATCTGACCAAACTGATGTGTATTTTAAAGGGCTACAATGGTAAACATATACATGTTACATATATACGCATTATGGTAATGCATAATAATGCACAACACATCAATATCAATAATGTGAGAATATTTCTGAGATTATTTTTTGTACTTTCAAACATGAATTTAAAAAAAACACTTAACTTGAGAGATTTTTTGGAGAATTTATCACTTGTCTGTACATATTAATAAGTCCATAGATTTATTATCATTAAAGTGTGCATGATGACATTTTCACGCTAAAGGAGCCTTTAAGAGCAGAGAAAAACAACATTTAAGCTACTGTATGTCACAATATTATAGCAAAAACTCCAGATTCTATCAAGTCTTATGTTCTTTATATCATACTGATCTATAACCCAGCTTTGTTCTTCAGCAGGTTTTTAACCCCAGTTAACCTCTACCAGCTTTCACATCTGTAATACTCAATAGCACCTGTCACTCAGTCACCAGACTGACACAGACCTCCTGATGAGTGTGTGTCTGTGCGCATGAGGGCAAGTAAATGACACAGATGTCTGCTGAGTGAACTGTGCTGAGTCATTTAGAGCAGGAAACAACTACACAGTCAACATATTTGTACGCATGGAAACTAATGCGGTTTTAATTGCTGGGACAATCTGCAGAGTTTGTGTGGAAGCAAAAACAAAGTTAGTGTTGATGTCTGCGTGAATGTGATGAGTGTGTCATACCTTGCCCTCCCACTCCTGCAGTGCTGTGCTCACTTCTCCCTCCTTAGCATAGGCCCGTGCTGTGTGTCCCAAACCATTGGTCTGCAGGGGGTTGGCACCTGTATGCAAGTGAACGCAAACAAATAAAGATTCAAAAAATACATAAAGCTGTAATCGTTTGGAGCGATGTAAAATAGCTGAAACTCATAATACATCAACATCTTTTTCTTTTTCTTTTCTTAGAAAAAACTCTTTGTGGTTTTTGTTTTGAGAATTGCAAGAACATGCACAAACTCCCTCAGCAGGAGGGCCAAAACGTCGATCAAGCGGGTGAGGTTAGGGGTGAGAGGTCACATGGGTTCAGGGGTCACTGAAGCTAACTGCAGTGAAGCAGGAGGGCCACGCAATGACCCTGTAGGGGGTTTCATATCTGCAACGCGTGCCAATAACACAAACTCTGACCCCTACACCCGCACACCAACACCCTGGACTATTATACAATATATACACACTGCAGGTTGTTGCAGGTTGGGGGCCACTGAGGCGCAAAAGCACACACACTTCCACACAGCAGGAGGGGTCAAATGGAGGAAAGATTTTGTTAAAGGGACTATCTTTAAAAAGGCTGGGGTATATATGTAGAAGAAACATAATGTCACAGCACGTGTGAAGTGTGCCAGGGCACTGGACAGTGGTGGGCTTGTCAGTGAGGATGGTTAGCAGTGCCTTCTGCCCTGACCTGTGCCACCGTTCTCCACCCAGAGTCACCAACGCACTCATGCCTCCACATGAACAAGTGGATGTTTCCATCACATCAGCTAAAAGTAAAAAAAAAAAGAAGTCACACTCAGTGAACAAATTTGGTATTTGGAGTCCAGCACCTTAACAAATGTGAACAGGAAGGAAAAAGCTCAAAAAGCCTTTAAGGCACAAACGTGTATCATCTTAAAATATTTGTAAGTGTAAAAGTTGGTACTGAATGCACCATTAGATTTGTACTCAATACTTATTATGTGATGCAACAGTGTCTGATACAAGTCATAAACACAGTTGAACCACATTTAACATTTGAGAGGTTAAATTAAAATAAATGAAACAGGTTTTTTATTCCTTAAGGTATGATATGGAAAAAAATATTGTTTCAGCACTAGTATTGAGATTTTCAAATAATACCCACTCCTATTCTATTTGAAATACAAGAAACAAAAGCTTGAGCGTTATGTTCTGAATTCATAAACTGTTTTAGAGCTTCATCCCAGCGATGCACTCACTGCAACACTTCTGTTACTCACAGATATTTCTGAATTTCCTCAGACCTTACTGCTGCCACTGGAGGTTCAAAAGAGTTTTGTGACGAATCACTGTGCAACAATCTTTGGCCATTTAGTCTGAGGCCTTAATGCAATTTAAGACATTACTGACACTTAGGAAATGCAACAGTGCAAACGCACAGGAGCGACACCAAATGTGTCACTTTAATTGTAAGTTGACAGGAAAATCCACAGAAATCTCTTAGTTACAAGAAGATTAAAATGAATCAATGACAATACTCTCCTCCATGTCTATCAACTGTACCCTTTCACCTGATAGGCGTAGATATTTTTACCAAACTTGAAAAAGGTGCATTAAAGTAAATTAGCAACATCTATACAATGTGTACAAACTGTTGAATTGTGCATTAAGAGCCAGCACGTCCCTCTGAAGTTTTTGTGAGTAAGCTACACACAGCTACAGATAAAACTGTATGTAATCAATACAGGTGCTGGTTGCTCCTTTTGCTCTGTGCATTGACCACAGAGACTAATAATCACTGTGGTGATTATTGATAAACCCCTAAATTTTGTGACCTGCTCACAAAGCTATCGATCCCAACAGCAATACACCACTAACCGCCCCCCCCAGCCCACCAAAAACAGGGAGGAAGGGAGGAAAGCAATAAAGTACCCACACACTCACACACACACTGGACATAATAAATAGCATCATTTAGGGCTTTAATATCAGGCCAACCCTCTGGGCCATAGCACTTTATAACAGGATCAACACTAACGACACTCGCACACTCACACACACACACACACACACACACACACACAAACACACACACACACACACACACACACACACACACACACACACACACACCCCCTCTCGCATACATAGGACCCCTTCATTAGGAGCGCTTTAGTTATGCCTATTAGGAGTCCCCTCCTCTTTCCTATTTCCTCCTCCCTCTCTTTCACTGCAGCTGGTAGGAGAGAGACCCTGCTGGTCTTTGTGTGTGTGTGTGTGTTTGTATCAGTATTGTGTGCGACTGTGAGCATGTGTGTCTCCTCTAGCCTCCTACCACCTACGGAGCGGTCCATTACTGAGTGCCCCTGGCCACAGGCCTGATGCGGAGCTCGGAGAGAAGCTAGAGAGCCTCCGCAGGTAGGGTGAGGGACTGAGGGGCCAGGAGAAGCCTGAGGGTGGGCCTGGAGACTGTGATGGATGGAGATGTGAGTCGAGGGCCAGCTAAGGCCAAAAGAGCAAACCCACGGCTAGCAGAGTAACATGGACGCACACAAACACAGGGGAAATAACAAGGTATAGGATACACACGATGTGCACATACATGAGGGGAAGATGACGCACACACCCAAATCCACACAGATGTCCTGAAGCTGTGGCAGTTATAAGATTTTTGGTGATGATGTAAAGAAAAAAAGATGGCTAGGAGGCTACAAAGGGGAAATGGATGAAAGACAAACACAGTATAAATGACACATGCTTTGTCAAGAATAATCAAACAGGCCTTAAAAACTCTACAATCAAAGACTTAATTATGCACCGATTTACACTGAATCACGCACACACACGAACAGCAATGTGTTTTTGATTGAGAGTGCGTGATGTCATGATTGTTATTGGCCGAGATGGTGGCGCCAACCCAGAAACGGCACAGTCGGGCGAGCAACGACCAACCCCGTCTTTAATCTGATTGTCCTAAAACAAATGTCTCTGCTTTGTGAAATTTCTTACCTTTTTAATTCAAAAATGCGTCTGCAGAACATTTGATCGAGTTAGACGAGGTGATTTGTTTAAGCGTACAGAGTGCTTACAGGCGCAGGGGTGAGACGGAGAGACAGGCAGACACAGCTTTGGATGCACCATCCATCATAAACATAAACAAGACATTAATACTAGCTTGTGTGTGTTTGTGTAGTGATGGTGGTAGTGGTTGGGGTGTTTGAGCCAAAAGACGGAGTGTTTTTAGATTAAAAACCCATCAGCCTAAAAAGCAACAACTCCAAATGTCACCCGAGTTAAGGTTCAAAGAGGCGTGTACAAACAGACGCATATAAAAAGGATAAAAGCATACATGAATATATGAATATTTTAATGAAATGGAGGCTTGAGTGCACAAACACACACATGCTTTCACACACAAACACACTCACAAAGACACACACATCCTGTGACTGTGGAGTTACCCCAAGGGCATGTTCTGTGCAGGGGTCACAGTTCAACTAGGCCTAGCTTGTTTAAGAGCTGCTCGCCTGGAAACTGAGGGGGATATTCTGCCCTCTGGGTCTATGAATGTGTGTGCGTGTGTGTGTGGAGCTGAGTCAATGACAGGTGCGACTGTAATGGGGGTGAACAGAGAGGGGGTATGAACAAGTGATCAATTTCAAATGAGCTTTGTAATACTGTTTATATTACGTTAAGATGATGACACATGGAAAGCTTCTTAAAGCTTATGGAGAGCAATGAAAAACATTTAGTTGGGACATCAAAGAGTAAAAGTAAGAGCCCTGCATGTGTCGCGGTAAAACTCTTACCCTTGAATTAATTATTTGCTTCCTAAAATAAATAAATGATATTCTCGAATTAATTTCTCATTAATTAACAGAAACATTATTATCCAATAAAAGGAGGATGTGAAAGATAAGGATAAGGATGTGTATATCCTTCTATCTCAGGGGAAGAAAACACTCTAAATAAATAAATAAATAAGAAAATTCTGATCTAGATTCAGAGGACCAGATCAAATATCCTGAAAGAAAAGCAAAAAATGTTTCGCCGGAAATTCAAAATGCCAGAAAATCAGTTCAGGCTTAAATTTTATTTCTACACACGACAGTTAAAATATTTGAATGAAAATGAAAAGGGCTCACTAAATGGCAAGTTATTTCTTTGGAATAACTTTCTATCAAGATCGTTGACCCATGTCCAGAAACAAACAAACAAACTGTTTGGGACTGACAACATACCTCCTTGGCAGAGGTAATAAATGAGTAAGCTAACTGTGGAATGACAACAATCCAGACTGCTTGAACTTCATCCTAACAACAGCTAAAGATATTATGTTGAACCACTGGGACTTTTCGCTTCCAAAGGGCAATATAACGGAGGCGTGTTAGACTGGTTTAGCAGCGACTGACAGAATTCCGAATAAAACAAAATGAGCAACATGAAAATGGGCCACAGTAAAGTCTAAAATACTTACTGGCTAAGAAACTGATCCTACCTTCAGATTTTCACTATTTAGATTTTCACCTAAGAGAATCAAGTCAGGCCACTATGATGTAAAACTGTAGAGTTGTTATGCAGAAAGTGCACAGGTACAACTTCTTTTAACAGTCTGTGTGTAGATATCAAAAAGTATGAACGATGTGGACTCCTCTGTGGTGTTAGGGTGGGTGGGCTGTGACGTACCCGCCTCCAGCAGCATGCGGACAGTGTGTGGGTCATCTGCCAGTGTGGCGTAGTGAAGCGCTGTGCAGCCGCGGAAACCAGCCCTGCTGCTGAGTCTGCTGCTGAATTCATCCTCTCTGGACACCAGGACTGCAGGGAGGGAGGGAAAAAAACATGAGAGACAAGAAAGAGATGAGAGATGTGAAAAAAACACATGCACATGGGCTTTTTTTTTATGTCTGACAAATAATGAACAAAAAAAAAAATCTTCTACTTTTAATAAGTTTTGAATCAAAAAGGATTTCAAAAAAATTACAACTTTCTCAAAGATGGAAAGAAGAAAAATACGAGTCCAATGAGAGGCAAACAGTATATTCCCTGGAGCTGAAGAAAATGATCATTATAAAGTAACAAACAAATTTAAAAGGAAACGTTTCAGCCTTTGATTCCAGAAGAACTTTATTTAATCTATTCTCACTCAACAGCGAGGCTCCACAAAGTGTGACAATGATAACACTGCAGACTGCAAAATTGTCTTTCCTGTTTCCAGCTTTGTTCATTTTCACAGATTTAAGCCCAACTGTCCAACACGATCGGAGTAATGCAAGTTGTGTTTTAAGGCCTCCTTTGCTGCTCCTTACTAATAATAGAGATAGTCTATCATTCTCTCCTTACTTCTCTTTTTCATAAGAGCACTCATCTCGTGCCACTCCTCCATCATCCCATTTTATTTTTTCCGCCTCCTTCCTCTCCTCCTTGGCATCCATCAATTCCTTTCATCACTCGCACCCTCCCCCCCCTCACTCCCTGCTCTCTCTATCCCAATAACTTTGTCTCATCCATTTCCTGACTTCCTCTCCTCTCCCTCCCTCATCATCCAACCCATTTCCTTCAATCGCTCCCTCCCTCTAACACCCCTCCAAACATCCACATCTTCTTCCTTCTCCTCCATCTTTAACCTCTCGCTGCGCATCGACACTCCAGTTCTTCTTCCCATCCCCTTTTTTCTTTCACTGCTTCTCTCTTTTCCTTCTTCCTCGCTTCATCAGTCTTTCCCTCCCTCCCTCCATCCATCCCACTCCTTTTCTCTATCGCTCTGACAGTCTCTCTCTGCAGTGTCTCTGTGTCTCTGTGTGTGTGTGTGTGTGTGTGTGTGTGTGTGTGTGTGTGTGTGTGTGAGACAGGGCGGGATAATCATAGCTAACCCAATAAAGCGTCGCACAGGCCCCCCTAGCCCATCCATCAGTGTGCGTCTGGGAAACGCTTCCCCACGCTGCGCCAGCCCCACGTGGACCCAAACCTGACAGCCATATAAATGTCTGCAATATACATATCCCATATAAATATGTCTGCAGAAACCCAACACAGAAGGGGGGTGTGTGTGTGTGTGTGTGTGTGTGTGTGTGTGTGTGTGTGTGTGCGCCTGTGCCATCCTGTCAGTGTGTTTGTGTGTGACTGTGTGTGCAGCTCAGGAGAAAAAGAAATAACACACACACTACTTGTCACAGAACATATAAAACAAATAATACAGAAGAAATGAATCATGTACATATATGCAAATCTTTATGCAAATGATAATGTCTCATAATATCTGGTTCAACACTTAGGATTCATATGTGTAATATAGCAACCGAACGCACACACAAACACACACACACACACACACACACACACACACACATAGTTGCTGGGTGTGTTTTTTCTACCTTCCAGGGAGTGGATGCCTTTCTCCCGTGAGGTGTCGTAAACATTGTTGAAGTGATCTCCGGCGTTTGGGTCGGCACCGGCTTCCACCAGAACCTTCACCACACTGGAAATCAGAAAAGACACACACAATTTTTATTTACATATAATAATCCCACATAGAATTTGGTACATTGGTACATCCCCATATGTTATAGGGATATATTAGTAGCCAATGAATGAGACACTTTAATCACTGTTGTCATCGTTCAAATAAAGGTGTTTCAGTGGATAAATGAATGTGGAACTTTAATACAGAAGCTGTCAACCAAAACCTGTTTCTGAATTTAAACTAAGTTCCTCTTCAGTTATTCATCATCATTTTGTAGCGTATACATGCCTATCAATAAAGACAGAATAAAAGCAAATCTGTTCTTTATTGGAACTGGGGTGAGACTTGCTTTCACCAAACATACTGTAACGCAGACCCTTTAGTGAAGGGTTGTGATTAAAAAAACAAACAAACACGACGCACGCAGACGTAGGTGCAAATATCCAATTCCTCAAACAACCACAACTCTTTGGCCTGATTCACTTCCGTTTCTAGTCTGTCCCGTTATGGTGAATACACTCCAATGGCTGCTTCTCTCCTTCACCACACACTCGTCTGCTCCGTAACATGTACATATGTGTACACTGAAGGGGCAAGGGTCGGGCCTGTTTCCGGCGCTGTTTGGGGGGGGGGGGGGGGGGGGGTCTGTGTGTTGCAGTGTGTGTTTGTAATGAGGTCCTTCATTGGAGCGTACTGCCTTATAGAACAAACACAAGTACCTCGGCAACACCACTCACTGTGACCCAACGGACATTCCAGGTACCGTCTCTCCGTCTACAGAACACACTCTCACACACACACACTTTACATTTACCACCATGAACATGAGCAATGGCTTTGACATTGAGACGCAGACATGCACATGAATGCACACAAACGCACAAAAGCTAGTTAGCTCATCTTTGCCGACAGGGAGAGAGAACGGGGGCGATGGCCGAAACATGAACCCTGCCAGTTCGCTGCTGGCTGTCATTAAACCTGTGACTATGTAATGCAGCCTGGGAGGGAGTGATGGATCATTTTCAGCTAAATGGTTATAGAAGGGGCCTGAAAAGGCTTAAATGGAGCAAAAATGATTACTCATAAGAGGATGAGGTGGACTCCTTTTTTTTTTTTTTTTTTTTTTACCACACTTGACCACGTAACAAGCTGCAGCGTCCCTTTCGGAGAGGCTGTGCTCTTAAAAATGAGACATGACAGGAGATATGACCTCAATGATGGAGCAGCTTCGTAAGTCAACTCAGATATTACACCACTGAGCCAATTTAAAGGTGAGGGGTGAAATTAAACACCTGTTACAGCAACAGAAAAAAATACTTTTTTAAAAAGGGAATCAGAGGATATTTAAACAACCTTTTTCTTTCCACTAGAAATTAATCTGCATTTTTTTTTTTTTTTTTTTATGATTACTTTCTCTCTAGACTGTGCATCAGAAGAAAATGCCAACCGTAATTTCCCAGAGCCCAAGGTGACATATTCAAATTGCTGTTTTATCTCTTTTATCTGTTTTATCGTCTTCACATTTCAGAAGCTGGAATCTGCAAATGTTTGGCATTTTTGCTTAAAAAGTGACTATCATTAGATAATCAAAACAGACTCTGGTATCAGTGTCTGCGATGATAGTAGAGGATGAAATATCACAACACAGTATTCAAACAATGTGAAAAAATGAAAAAAATGAGACAATGCTTCCCTTCAGCTCCTTTCACATTATTAAGAACTGACCAGATTGAGTTTGTGTCATTACTACAGAACGTGCATTTTCCTGTGGGAGAGCGAGGCTGAGAACAGCCTGACCAGGTCTTTGTGTCTGACCTTGCTGAGGGGGAATAAAAGGACTATCGGGAGGTCCCCCTTTGTTACTGTATCACTGTGGCTGGAGGCGGCAGGAGGGGGGGGGGTGACCCACAGGGGGCTCTCCTCTCACCCTTGCAAGCACTTCTACAAACACATCGATGCATCCTCCTAGACACATACAGACACACACAAACTCAAACTATGGTTGGTCACACGAGGCTGGGCAGGACTGTGTGAAGAAATGAGATGGTCTGAAAAGGGTTAATGGCATCAGAAAGGTAAACAAGAAAGGATAAAGAGAGGAAAACGGCAGAGAGGAAGAGGAGGAGGAGTGGATGAAAGGAGGGAAGTGCAGCTAAAAAGATGAAAGAGAGGGAGATTTAATTACACAGGATAGTGTTAAAACTAATGAGCTTTTCAAAACACTTTATAGTTTTACTAATCAACTGCTGATCAAGTGGCTAACTTTATTTGGGACATTTAGGAGAGTTGCAGCACTAATTTGAGGCCAAACTGAAGGCATGCAGAGGTTAATTAGGTTAAACTGTGATTTTAAAAGTACTGAGCCAAAAGTTTAAATTACTGACTTCCTAAAACAATCTCACAATGACCAAAACAATATCATTATTACTTTACTTTCAAAATTCACGTGAGATAAATAAGGAGGGAATTATCTAGCTGCCGACTTAATGCCCTCATCTCCAACTACTTTGGCTTTGTCTTGGGTCCAGTGTCTCAACCTTGTGCCTCCGTCACAAGATGTAACAGAAAATACAGGCAGCATTTTATTGAACTGAAACATCCTAACCCTAACCTTAATTAATCTGATTGCATTTCCGAGAGCTTTGCAATCTTTGTTTACATTTTTGTTTTATTAATGTGCATTTTTTCCTCTGGTGCAGAGTCACACACCACTCATCAAAGCACCAAACAGTTACACTTGTATTAAAATGACGTTAGTGTGAAATTCTTTGTGACAAAATCCTTATTTATTTATCTATTTCATCAGGGATCCACCACTCCCGGCGCTGAGCTGGGGTCGGCGTCTCGCTCAAGGACACTTCAGATGAGGAGATGCTTGGAACGTGTACCTCCAGTTAAAAGGATGATCTCCTCGCTGCCTCCCTCTCCTTTTGTACCAAAAATGTTGTAGTAATGGCCGCTCATTATTCAACGCGGTGATGCGAAGGCTGGTAGATTTGACCTTCCAGCTCGGGCCGAAAGGTTTGCCAGCAGGTGACTGGTGTTACTGCTGGACACTGGTGTTAGTTTCCCATCCTGCCCTGGAGGGAAGACAGGAAACAGACACTTCCGTCTCTCCGGTGCTATAATAGACACCCGAGCTGAACTGACCATCCATGTCTCTGACCACCTGGCCCAGACGCTGGACCTCACTTCACCTCATCTCACCTGGTGCGCACCTGGGGTCAGGTAGGTGCCAGGAGGAGAGGCTCACTGCACTTACTTGTTTATTTCAGACAAATAACCTGATTGGTCAAAATGTAATTTTATCTAACTGTGTCTTCTTCCAAGTATTTTCTTTTAGAAGTCCTACATGAGATGGTGATTACATTAGACACATCCTCATCTTATACAGAAAATATGTGCTGCAATGATTTACTTCTTAAACAAAGAACTTGAAAGTAATACGTATAATATGTAAAAAAAAATCAAAAGGAAAAACACTTTAGTCGAATACTGTGATGTTTCAATGAAGCGCTGCAGGTAACAGGCTCTTACTGCAGTCTTACTACACCTTTCCATGCTGTCCTGAGGAAAACCATTTAAACCATGACGTCATGACTTGAACTGTTGCTGTTGAAAGTCATAATATACTGTATATAAAAAGGTGTTCATCATGGGTTTATGGTCATTAAGTGCATTTCTTTCTTTCTAAAACTCCAAATGTGAAATGTAGTCCAGCTAATCCCGATCCCAAACCCATAATCCCACTCCACATCACTCTCTCCACTGCTAAACTTCTTTCTCCCCCTCTCTTTCCCAATGGGCCACTCGTCCTCTCGTTCCACCATCCCTCCGCTTTCCCTCGTTTGTGTCCCCCTCCCTCCCATCGAGTCACTCGGCCCGACAGGTCGGAACGGTCAACAGGCGTTTCACTCGGCTGAGCGCCCATTGTGCACGTGAATGCAGCGATGGAGGGATGGAGGGAGAGAAAGAGAGATGGAGATGGGTATTGTGTGTTAAAGAGTGCAAACAGTGGGCCAGGCCCTGCGCCTCCCCGATTTAGCTCCACATCAAAGTTAAGCAATCACACGCCCCCTGATGTCTCACCCTTAACTCTTACCCCTCTACTCCACCCCTGATTCTCTCATACACCCGCACCTCGACCCCTGAACACAAGAGAGGCTGCCTGTTGGACACAACACCTACAAACAGTCAGAGGACAGCTACATCTTCCACTGAAATGGCAAAACACAGTTATCACTTCTGGTCCAGGAAAATATATATATATATATATGCACAGTGAGGGAGGGGTGAAATAATTCAACAATAGGGTCTACACGGACATTGTAGCTACAGGGTAGACCTTGTTCGTGACTAATGCTCCTTGTGTTTTCACTTAACGGCTGCAAATAAAGTTGTGTGTGGCTGAGTAATAGACAGTTGGCCTGTAAGATATTTGGTATAAAATCCCCCTGTTTGTGTGTGTGTGTGTTTATGTGTGTATTCACACATGCATCCTCACACACTGTGTGGGTGTGTGTGTGTGTGTGTGTGTGTGTGTGTGTCTGAGAGAGAGATGCGTGAGTGATGTGTGTGAACCGATGTTCTGTCTTCCCTGCAGCAGTGACGGCTCACTGGGGGGTTGGAAGACGGGATTAAACATAGAGGGGTGTCACTGCCTCGCTGAGTTATAGCACTCATAACACACACACACACACACACACACACACACACACACACACACACACACACACACACACACACACACACACACACACACACACACACACACACACACACACACAGAGAGAGTGCAGTGACACGTGTACACAGTGCGTACAGATTCAAAACACCCATACAACCAAATTTGTATCCAAAAACACAGAGACATCACATCATTACACACGACATAACATACATCAATATGTTCCACACCAGCAACCACTCAGCACACGTCATGTAAATACAAAGACATACTGTGTGAAATTATCAAAGTAAAAAAAGAATGCAACCGACAATTATTTTCATTCACGATCAACCTTACAATCCTTTTTATGATTGATCATTGTCTCTGAAATGGAAGAAAAATTGTGAGCAATGTTCAACAAAATGTCCGAGAGCCCGAGGTGATGTCTACAGAAGATATGCAATTTTACAATCATGTAAAAGCAGCAGATTCTCACATTTGAGAAGCTGGAACCAGCTGACAGTTTTTGTTGATAGATGACTGAAACTATTGACCGAGTTTCTGTTAATTGGACCATTGATTACTTGATTCAACACTAACAACTTTATATAAATATTTAAGCATTAGAAGACACTGTTTCCATTTTAGTGGCATTAATTCACATTATCTTACCAACTTGAAGCAGCCGAAGCTGTTACCTTTTAATTAAAATAAGCTCATTTTAAGCTATTTCCATATTCAAATTTCACATTATACTTCTCACTGGCTCATGAGGCCCTTAAATAAAAAAAAATGACCAGAGTCCTGATAGAAAATTAGAAAAAAAAAAAAAAAAAAAAAAAAAAAAAAACCCAGTAAATTGGATTTGGCCCAGCCTTAACCTCGGCCCCTCTCTGTGTTGTGTGTGTTCTGGGGGCCAGGAGGCTAATTTAATTTGCTGGGACAGAGAGATGGGGGAACGGGTAAAGACCGTCTGCCAGTCTGAAAGTCGCACTTTGCACTTCTGAAGACCTACTGTAACAAGTAGAGCAGGGACATGGATGACATATGCTCACAAGCTAACTCATGCAGACAGCTGCATGATACCAAAGCGCTACATTACTGTTAACATATGCTCACCAGGGAGGGCGTCTCGCAACTGTAAAACACACATTTTGTTCAGTGGGTTTAGTTGGATGAAGACACACACACAGACCTGTGCTGTCGGTTCATGGCAGCCACCATGAGAGCGGTCCAACCGAGACGGTGGCGGTGATTTGGGTCCACCCCTTCGTTTAGCAGTCTGATGGGGAAATGAAACAGAAAGGGGTTATAATTTGATTTTAGCATCACTATTAATGCCAACATTTAGTAGAAGAGGTCTGAAACAAGTGCCTCTATAGTAGTGGTAAAAATACACTAGTATTAGTAGTGTTTTGTTAGCATTTTAACACATACCAAGATACAGTGTAATGATACGAGAATAAATGTTTGTTTGTACGTAAAGGGGAACGAATGCACGTGAAAATGCATTTATAACTGGCCAGCTGCTTGTGTATTTGTATCAAAGATCTGCCTTGTTAGACACACCAGCATGAAACCTGCACACAATGTCTTTATCTGAAGCCACACACTTGCTCCTTGACCAGTTAGTGTCTGTGGTGTAAGCCAGGTGTGTGTTACGTTCTTTCCCTGAGGGTATGACATCAGGTACTGGAGCAGCACAGTCTTTATAAGAGTGTGTGTGTGTGTGTGTGTGTGTGTGTGTGTGTGTGTGTGTGTGTGTGTGTTAGCGTGAGAGAGAGAGAGAGTGTAAGTGATCCGTCTGTCGTCTCCTGTGCTGAGAAGGTAGACAGTGTGTGTGTTTACAGTCAACACAGTGGCCTCTGTCAGGTCTGCACTCAGCTCTGGTGCTCTCTGGCTCTGTTTTCACAGCCGGGTCTGCATGCTGTAACAGCTGCATCCAGCCTTTTCAGGTCGCAGTACTTGTTTCAGTCCAGTCAAACTAAGCGACTCTTACTACTTTAATTTTATGAGACGGTTAAGTTAAAGACGGGACATTGTGGGAAGTCAGAACTCTGAACTGAAATGAACAGAATTGTAGATGGGCTGTGCTCCATGAGGAGGGAAAGAGCTTCTCCCTGTTTTTTAAGATTGACCAATGTAACAGTCACATGTGACCTTGAATAAAATTAAACTTGAATACTGTCGAGGCAATGCTGCGTACCACCAATACAGCAGAGTAAACTGAAAGCAGGCCTTGAGAAGGGGTTTACCAACATTACATAAGGAGGAATACTGACTATTTCCAACCAACATTTTCAAATCTAAAAATATTGCATATCGGACATTCTGGCAGCTGAACAGTAAGACACATACGAGAAGAACCTGCTTTTATGACAACACATGAGTCTCATATGCTCCTTGTGATGCTGACTCAACACTGTAAAAAAGTTCTGATGTTACAGTTGAAGAATAATCTCTTTTTGAAGCCCGTGTGAAAACGGAACCTCTAATCTCTCGACTGCCTCTCAGCAGACACACCCTGAGACTCCACTCCACTTCTATGAACTCAACCAAAGCACTTAACACATCTGTGACCTGCTGACTGGCTGTCTCGCTGCACTCTCACCTGCACCATCTGCCACATGGGCACAGGTAACCCAAGCCTGCAAATGGAGACACGCATGGATAAACACATGCATGCACACACTCAAATACATAGATTTGGATACCAATGTCCAACAACACAGAGAGCGCACATAAAAATCATCCATTTAATACAATTAAAATAGATGTACACAATAATCTGATTTCTTCCCGGGGGTGAACGGCACATCTTACAGGAAATCTCACCACACGCCACCATGAAGAGTGATGTGTGTGTACCAATGTATTCACAGGTACTTACTTGGGACATAATGGGTTTTTGAGTATTCTGCTACCACAAAGAGATTTCCACAGCAAAGTTCAGGTTATGGAGTTGGTTTCATGTCTCTGACCGAGACAGAGTGTGTATACCTGTGTCAGTCTCCATAATCTGCCCTCGCGTTTGGCAATGCAATATTCTCAATGAGACAGATGGGACCAAGAAGTACTACAAGCTTGGTAAAGCGCTCACACA
Source organism: Seriola aureovittata (assembly GCF_021018895.1). Lineage (NCBI taxonomy): Eukaryota > Metazoa > Chordata > Actinopteri > Carangiformes > Carangidae > Seriola > Seriola aureovittata. The sequence continues at coordinate 12,779,736 of NC_079367.1, read as the reverse complement.
CACACACCTCTCTACTCATGTGGCATACCTGTTTTGGTTGAATGGCTGTGAGTGTGCAAGAAATTTGTAGGGGATATGTTTAAGTTTAAGATCAAGCTCAGAGCATGTGTTTATATTATTCATTCATTCATTCATTTTCTACCGCTTATCCTCTAGTAGGGTCGCGGGGGGGCTGGAGCCTATCCCAGCATCTTTTCGGGCGAGAGGCGGGGTACACCCTGGACAGGTCGCCAGTCCATCACAGGGCAAACACATAGAGACAGACAACCATTCACACTCACAGCCACACCTATGGTCAATTTAGAGTATCCAATTAGCCTAGTCCCCATTTTGCATGTCTTTGGACTGTGGGAGGAAGCCGGAGTACCCAGAGTTTATATTAATAGATTTGTGAATTAGAATAGAAAAATAAAAGTGATGCAATGTCAGAGAAAAAAATCTGAAGGCACAGTGTTGAAATGGAGCTCTAAGAGGCTGAGTGTAACATCCTGCAATCACCTCTTCAGACACACACACACACACACACACACACACACACACACACACACACACACACACACACACACACACACACACACACACACACACACACACACACACACACACACACACACACACACACACAGTCCTCTTCTTCCACCTAGTGGTTATTGGTGGGAATACAACTACAAGTGATATAACTGTGCTTTAAAATAACTGCAGATGTTCCCTACTGTTTTGAATGGCCTCAGCAGATGAGCTGTGACTTCTACTTTCTACTATCCAGTGAAATGGAGTCCAGCTTGAGGTTATTACACAAATTCTGCCTTAATATCTTGACACTATTTATACATATATACAATGTATCTGGAAAGTATTCACACCCCTTCACTTTCCCCACATCTTGTTATGTTACAGCCTTATTCCAAAATGGATTAAATTCCTTTTTTTCTCATCAATCTACACACAATAATCCATAATGACAAAGCAAAAAAGATTTTTTAGAAATTCTTGCAAATTTATTAAAAATAAAAAACTGAAGTATTCACTCCCATTGCTATGACACTCAAAAGTGATCTCAGGTGCATTCTGTTTCCACTGATCATCCTTGAGATGTTTTTACAACTTGATTGGAGTCCACCTGTAGTAAATTCAATTGATTGGACATGATTTGGAAAGGCACACACCTGTCTATATAAGGTCCCACTGTTGACAGTGCATCTCAGAGCAGAAACCAAGCCATGAAGTCAAAGGAATTGTCTGGAGACCGCTGAGACAGGATTGTATCGAGGCACAGATCTGGAGAAGGGTACAAAAACATTTCTGCAGCATTGAAGGTCCCGAAGAGCACAGTGGTCTCCATCGTTCGTAAATGGAAGAAGTTTGGAACCACCAGGACTCTTCCTAGAGCTGGCTGCCCAGACAAACTGAGCAATCAGGGGAGGAGGGCCTTGGTGAAAACCTGCTCCAGAGCGCTCAGGACCTCAGACTGGGGCGAAGGTTTACCGTCCAACAGGACAACAACCCTAAGCACACAGCCAAGACAACAAAGGAGTGGCTTCGGGACAAGTCTGTGAATGTCCTTGAGTGGCCCGGCCAGAGCCCAGACTTGAACATCTCTGGAAAGACCTGAAAATAGCTGTGCAGCGACGCTCCCCAGCTAACCTGACAGAGCTTGAGAGGATCTGCAGAGACGACTGGGAGAAATACCCCAAGTACAGGTGTGCCAAGCTTGTAGCTTCATACCAAGAAGACCTGAGGCTGTAATTACTGCCAAGGGTGCTTCAACAAAGTACTGAGTAAAGGGTGTGAATACTTATGTACATGTGATTTGTTTTTTATTAATAAATTAGCAAATTTCTAGAAAACCTTTCGCTTTGTCATTATGGGGTATTTTGTATAGATTGATGAGAAGGTGGGGGGGGAATTTAATCCATTTTGGAATAAGGCTGTAACATAAGAATTTGGGGAAAGTGAAGGGGTGTGAATACTTTCCAGATGTAATGTATATCAGACCACTGTCCCATTGGGAATGTAGTTTGTTTGTCATGTAGTGGTCTTTATATTCAAGTTTGTTCTTCATATAATCCACTGCCATCATTACAGATAGGGGTAGAAGATACTAATTTCTGGTAAACTGCACGGACTAAAATGTTGTATACATGTCTGAAATGTAGTTGAAGCATGTGTACGTAGTATAAAACATTCTGTGGGGTGAGTGTGAAACCTTTTAATCATAATGACTGTCGAGTACCTGGCCACATCTTGAGCGTTATTAGTCCTTGCTGCCTCCAGAAGAGCATCACCTTGTCACAAAAGAGATACAGAAACCATTACACAAGAATAATATGGAAAACATAGTACAAGTACACATTAGCAAATTGTTTTATCCCACTATATACTCTGTTGACCACTACAAAACTTGTATGCTTCTTGTGAAAAGGTGTAAAAGTGTCTGGCCCCAGACTAAGGAACTACAGGCTTCTAAGTCAGTACACAATGACAGCTGATTAAGCCTACCTTTGGAATCAGAGTCTCTCTTCAGGCAGAAGGCCACGGCTGCAGCAGACAGCACACCGGCAGAGGCCACTCCTGCCCGGCTGGCTCCTCCACCTGTTCCCCGGCCTTCACCTCCGCCGCTCTGCCCGCTCTCCTCCCAATATTTGTTATTGTTACGCCCCCTGTTGGCCAGGGCCGCCCAGGAGCTGCGACGGTTCTCCAGGTTGGACAGCCATCTAGGGGCGAGGTGGTGGTACTGCACTGACAGATTGACACTGGAACCAGAGGTCTCTTCAGCCAAAATCCCCCTCCTCGAGACGCGGGAGGTGGATACAATGGGGTTGCGGTTGGCCTCCGTCGGTATTTCACGGATGCCCTGACAGGCCGCACCGCTAGCACTAGTCTGGAGCACACGACTGCACGGTGACAGGCTGCGCGACCTTCGCGCAATTAGCCTGGTGGGAACAGATGATAACATGGCGATAAACTCACCGAAAAAGAAGCGGTGGGTGAAACCCTCAGTCTGACAGTGAATCCAGAGGGCAACAGCTACTCTACAGTCCGGGGATGTTGCGTTAATTTCGATATAACAGCCGTTACGCTTCAGTTTACAGGTAGCTGATCACAACCTCCGGGACGAAAACAAGCGCTTCACATCATCGTAGCGTGGATATCACCAGAATCCGCGGTGCATCTTGGGAAATGTTGTTTTACTAGAAATTTCTGCGTCAGCCTCTTAGACAAGATATATATCCTTCACATACTTCCGTGTTCGGTTAACCAAGTAAACTGCAGTTTAATTTGTCTCACGAGGCAGTAAATTTTTCATGTTTTTGACACTTATAGTGGTACAGTTAGCTACTGAAAGGGCTTCAAGACAGAGGTTAAAATCATTTTGAAGTTAGTCCTTGTTTGCGCATGCTTACTTTTGTCAAGTGCTAATGTTTAAGTTTCTTGCCTAAAATAGCAGTTTTGTCGAGAACAGGATAGCGGTCTCATTTTCTAATTTGATTAATATAAAACATTTGTATTGTTACTGTCCCATTCAAACAATTACTGGGCTGTTGAAATATGAGATACTTTATTTATCCCCTAGGGGAAATAACAAGGGGTGTCTCTTTACAGTTAATCTGTGGCCTTTGGTTTCCCGTCTCAACCGTCATTTAACGTGTCTGAATAACGGGACACAGTTGTTTTAGTTTTCTGGTGCTTTCGTTTACATCTCCTTTTGTACAAGTGCTGTTATTCTCTAAAGGGCAATCTCTGTGACAAAAATGTGATGAGACAAGCTGTTGTTTTGTCAAAGCACTTGGCCTTGGGTAGCGCCACCATGGCCGCCAGATGGCGTCAAAGCATGGTGCTGTCTCGGCTGCATCAGACAGGGACATTGCAGGCAAATGTCATCATTTGAGGACACTAGTTCCAGTCATCTGTTGTAGAGATAATTTAGAGAACGGCTGAAGAGAGTTTATTTATTTTTAATCAGGAAACGGACGGAACAGCTGTAAATAAAGACAGTATACTGTAATCAAACTGGAATAGACTGTCTCACATTCCCAGATTCTGTTTCTCACTGGGACACAAAATAGTAAAATACAATATTGGTTGTTTTTTTTTCTCACCAGAAAAAATAACACATGCAAAATATATAACCATACATCTGTATCCATACAAGCCATGTACCTCTGCCCCACTTCTCAGCTGTGCACCCTTGACATTCACTTGTTGCCTACTCCCCAATGTGAGCACTTATCCATTAATGTGGTTTTTGTTTGTGCTTGATCTGCTTTATTGTGACTACATGAGGAAGGAAAAAGCAGGATAGAAAGATTAGTCACAGTGGAAAGCCCATTGAACTAGAAATGATTTACACAGTTTTAGTATCAGGAGGAACAAAACTTGTCCACAAACACACGCATACCTACAAAAGCGGGGTTGTGACTGTAGCTCAAAGTGGGTGGGGAAAAGTTGCATGAATGTATTACTTCCTGCACAAGAAACATAGCTTGATATGTCTAATGATAATATATCAGCTGGTCCTTTTACTGTTGAAATGTTATGCTGCAGCAGACAATTATGGAGAAAGAAATCATTCATATTTCAAAGCAATGGTATATCAGTTAGGGGGAGAAATGTCCTATCATTTAGTGGGATAAATGGTGGGGATGGATTGTTCAGAAGTCTCTCTGATGGTTTTACTGGTTGGTATTTTCATATACACTTCCTACTTGCATATGATGAGGTTACTAAAGACACAGTGTAATAAAGGAAACACAGTGCTGTTGAAAATGTCATTTTGTTGTGACTGAAATACAATCTAAGCAGAACATATAGAAGAGTGGGCCTCCCACAGTGGAATAGAGCTGTAATTTATTAAGTGGGTGTGTTGTGTGCTGGCAGCAGGTTTACTGTGCCTCACCAGACATGAATCATAGAGGACGAACATGCTCTGCCATCATAAATCCAGTGGCACCTTTACCAGCCATCTCATGGGGTGTTGGAGTGGGTTTAATATTGCAGACACCTGACAATACATTCATTCAGCTAAAGGTACCCACACAAACATGTCAATATATGTTTAGGTCCATATCTGTTTCCAAAGCATTTTTAAAACACACTATTACAATTGATCACAACAACAATGCGATTAAATGACAGCTGGTATTTGTGTCCTGAGACAGTCAGCTGCACAATTCAGAGACCAAAATGGACTGGCAAACATAGCTGAAACTAATTTCTCTCTAACGATGGCTGAGTTCTAGTAAGTCTCCCTGTATGCTGTTCCGGTGATACAGTATGCACAGCAGCAGAGCCCTGCAACCGGCTCACTTAAACAGACTGCAGAGGCAGTTAATGTTATTAATTACACCTGTTTCTCCTGCCATGCCAGACAATATATCTACAATGAAAAGGGTCTGCTCATGATTTTTAGTTATGTTGCATATGTTGCATTTTAATTGTCTTTACTTTGCTGGGATGAAGAGCAGCAAGAGAACAGGTGTGCTAACTGGGCAGCTCACACAGGTGCCTTGAGTGTTCTTTGTTCTGTGTCCTGAGCTCATTCTCTGTTTGTACTTCAGTTCAGCTGCTTCCCTCTGTCATTTCACTTTTGTTCCTGATTGCGTTGAGTGAGTTCATTTCATTATATTTCCTCAATTCATATTTAATTTGTTGTTAAGTAGTACATATAATCTCCTTGGTTTCTTCTCACATGATTATATATTTAGAGTGAGAATGTATTGATGTACTGATTTTTTTATTTAGAATTGTTTTTGTTTTTGCTTTATTCAAGATAATATGATAGAATTTGACCTGTGTGTATGCTGTTTTTCATGTGTAGAAGTATAAGCACTCGGCTGTAACCACCCACACCTACTGCGACTAACTGCGAGCAAAAGATTACTTTCAAATGGAACCTGCTGACTGCTTCTCCTGCTTTGCTCATATTCAAAGTCCAGTATAATCCTAGCACACATACATGCGTGAAAAATTGCATTGCTGTCACGGAATTACATTTTCATTTTCAGGTTTACATGATGGATGAGACCTGTTGGGGGGTATACTACACAGCTACTGTAGATTATGGGGTCAGTCAGGTAACCCTTTTCCCCAAGTGGCTCAAAGTCATTTCAGCTTTTTAACTTCAGTAGCCTGACTAATGAATCTTGTTATACAGCCCTGTGTCAAATGATAAATAAATGAACCTTGTAAACTTTCACTTATTTAGTATATATTGTGCATTATGACACAGTTCTTACTATTACCACCAGTTGGCTGTTGCAGTGACTGTACAGGACTAATGAAGATAATGGCCAACTGATTATAGCCGACACGCAGAAAATACCAATATGCTGTAAACAGCAAATTGACTGAATGATTACAATAAACTCAAAAGTAAAGAAATGAAATCAGTTATCTCTTAACAGACTAAGTGTCTTAGAAGTTGGATTTAAGGTAGGTCTCACCTTAAAGTCATTAGCTTTGCAGTTGCTTTTGGGGAATATATTCCTGAACAGAAATTAGGGTTAAATTGGGGTTACAAACCAACAGAGACACAGTGAGCCTCCCAGTTTCCCACTTTGCCAAACAAAGCCCAGATTTTATGTCTGCCTAACATAAAGTCGAGGTTAAATAGTGTTGCTTTTGCTTTGATTTTAGCCTAGGTGATAGTAAACCTTTCCATTTACCTATATCTGTTTTCATCACACGGCCCTTTTTTCTGTATGCCCCTGCACGTTTCAACAGGAAGTGGTCTGCAGGCAATGTCATGTCGGACCTTTTTTGCCCATAATCTACTGTGTTGTGTAAAATTGTGTAAAAATAATTATGAATTGATATGAATTTGAAGTTCATGTTTGACATGATCACCATACAGTTTGAAAAAAAGAACAAAAAAAAAACAACTATGTCTGCTGCAAGAGAGGTCACATTCAACATAAGTTTCACTTTCTTCCTGGTCATGTGTGACTGTCCTGCAGTGGCCCCGCAGAACCACTGCTCTATACTGAGCAGCTGTCGTTGAGGGTATTTTATGTTTTCAGTATGACAAAGTGATGCTAAGTTCATTCTAGTGAAGAAATTCCTGCTCTCACTTGCCAAAGGTCAAAGGTCAAGATCCGTAATAGAAAACATGTTGCTGTAGGGGTTGTTGTTAAGCAAAGTTGTTGCATTGCACCACAGTGGCTAGAGTGATGGTTGAAAAGACAGTTTCAATGACCAAAAGGCTGAATTTGTCCTGTGCAAAGCAAGTGACTAAAGCCTGTGCTTGCAGAAAAGATGTATACCCAAATGACAGTTATTCTTTAATGGATGCACAGTGATGTAGTGGTTGTTGTGTGTATGCTAACAACCACAGACCAGGTATAGATTACACCAGTAAGTGGGTGATAAAGGTGGTAGTTCACAGCTTTTTGTACCTGTCAGCTCTTTGTACCTGTCAGCCACCACAAAATGAAAGATTGCAGCACAGAAAAAACTTTGAATGGCCTATCCTTGTTTTATATCTTTACAGAAATATGTATACATACGTGATTCTAAGAAGAAAATGTAAGATGATTTGGGCCTCTGGATGTCGTGAGAACACCCACAGATCAAATTAAGTGAAAGATGCTGGTAATGGGCTTACACACTCCAAGATGAAGGAAGAGACTGATGAAAGAAAAAATGACACGACAGACTGAGTGAAAAATATGGAGACAGGCAGCCAGTGCCAGAGAATATTAGATGCACAGCGCCACGTATTGCATTATAGGAAATGTAAATGTTCATTGTTCTCAGTAGTAATGAGCTTATACCTTGTTTTAGCTGACTTTTTCAGCAGTGAAGAGTTCATGAGGAAGCATAACAGAAAGACAGGAGAACACTCCCAAGTACTTTACACACGTCAGCCAACCGGAGCCAGGCGCGCTCCCGCTGCTGCATGAACTAACTACTTAACTAAAAGGTTTTCCTGTATGGTGTGGTGGTGTGGGTTGCATTCAAGTAGTGTAGGAAATGTAAATGGTAAAAGAAACGGTGTAATATCCATACAGGAGCCCGCATAAGCTGTAGAATACAACCTTGCCATCATTCATAAAGGTGTAAAGTGGCCATGGAGACTATAGAAGTCACCACTGCTGTGATGTCCACACTACTAGTAGTTTTACACGAATGACTCTTAAGGAAAATGTTGGCCCCTTTTCCTGTTACAGCTCATCTGCAATTCCTGGATTGCTGGTGGGCCATTTTTGATATTCAAAAATGTTCCAAATGTGGGCATAAGCATGTTGCTGGATTTTTAATTCCAAAGTTGTGCTTCAATGGCTGAAAATAGGCTTGGAAGGCTTGGTTTATATTCTTTATCATGAGCTAAGGGTCCCAAAATGTAGTCAAAAGCAAGTAAGTGAGTGTTCTGAAGGGGGGGAAACCTCTTTGTCTAAACAGAATTTACTATCCAAAAAAAAAAAAAAAAAAACCTGCATAAATTACCAACCATATATTTTGGTTTTAGTAGGCTAAGTGATATACAGTAGGCTATAGTTAGCCAGTTAGCTTTAAGTTTGATTTACATTTACACACACAAATTAACTTGATAAATAAAATATTAAGAGTCTGTAATAGACTATGCTAAAGCTACTATCTGTATCTGGTATCTTGGGTTTAATGTGCAGGTTGCAATAATGATGTATTAAAGCTCTATTAATAGGTGCTATAGTATGCTCTAATTATATAATTAAGCTCTAGTGTTTTTTATTGACTAAGATTAATTTGGAAATATCAAATAGGTTATAATAGGAATGGATAGTAGTGTTGATACTGTTTATTTAAGTTTTCATTTAGCTAGAGCTTGAGTGGGATTTCTACAATAGAGCAGAAGCAGCAAAAAAACAAACAAACAAACAAAAAAAAAACACTCCTTAAAAGTCTCCTTATCTGATTTCCAATCAAAGGAAGTTAAACGAACAAAATGTGCCCGAGGCAGACCTCTGAGCTTTACGAGGAGCACCTAAAGGCAGCAAAGGGAGGCGTTTCCATCGCTGCGTCTCCTGCCTGTTCAGCCTGATTTGTCCTCCTCTCCCCCTCCACCTCCTCCTCCTCCTCTTCCTTTTATTTCTCACCGCATCTCCTCTGCCACCTGCCACAGCTGCGACGCAGCGATGGAGAGCTGCTGCAAATTATTGTAATCTCATAGAAGACCACCACCGAGGGAGAAAGGCAAAGACACAGAGGAAAAGATAGGTAGGAAAGAAAGAGAGAGAGAGACAGACAGACAGAGAGAAAGAACGAGGGAGAAAGAGAGAGAGAGTGACAAGCGAAAACAGAAACATATGGTGTGTGTGGTGAGCGGCTGTTTCTGAGGACTGCTGAACCTGCTGAAACTTATTCAACCAACCGAGATCAACTACAAGGCTCATTTCACTCGTTCTTTTCATTTTTTCCGACACTTCTCTGCCTTATTTTCGCGTGCTCACACCTGTGTGGGGCTGTGCTTACACATCTGTTTGATTAGTTTGTGCAGGGTGGATTGCGGTTGTTGTACCTCCCTGAACGCGCGCGCGCACACACGCACACAGATCATCACAAGACGCGGTGCAGCCCACAAAAGCTTCTTGCAAGGAGGAAATTGAATTAGACGTTAGAAGTTATTCCTACTGAAGAGGAGCACAAGAGGGGCTGGCTCTCGGCTTTCCTTTGCTTTCCCGGCTCACCGTGTCTACTCCGGGCCCACCAGGAGTTTCCTAAACCCTCCCCTCTCTCCTCCTACCTTCTCCCGATAACGAGCTATGTCTGGACAGACTGTGACCGTCCCGGACGACCAGGCGTTCGCCAGCTTCAAGGCCGAGTGCCTGAGCGAGGACAGCTGGAGTCTGACCCACACCAAGGCAGGCATCACGGTGTGGACCCAAGGTCTGGAGGAAGGGAAGTCCGTCCACAAAATTAAGGTGAGACTTCTTAACACTACAGGTATGAAATATGTCAAGGCAAAAATATAGTGGGAGTTCTTAGAATATATTAAATTACAAGAGAGAAGAAATTCCATTCATTTGTATGGAGTTTTATAACAAACATTTATAAGAATAATAGAAAGTAGTGAGGGCAGCACAAACACAAAGGGAATGGAGAGAAATAAAAACCCTGCTCTAAGTGCTCTTTCTAAATTCCCATATGATTCAAACTGCTGACATGCTGCTTTTTGCTGCATGGTCCCATTGTAGCTGCAGAGGCTTCTCCAAACCACTAACAGCAGATTTCAAATGACAAAGCATACTGTATGTTGTCACTGAGTAAGCATATAAACAAATGGGTTGAAAAAAAATGTAAATATGATGGTAACAGTGCAGGAGGAAACTTTCTATTTTTATTCCCTGTTTAGTGCACACATCCTGTGTTAGATTAACGCAACTATTTATAAATGTGTGTAGTGGTAGGGTTGTGAATTTAGGCCTGATACACACAATAAGAAATCCCCCCCACGCTAAAGAGAAGTGAGAGCAAGAATCAGCCTCAGGAGGCAGGTTTAATTATCTACAGACACATCATCCTCTGCCAGTGAAACTATTTAAGTCTCCACCCATAAGCATATTTACCTTAGCTAGTTTTTAGCTAAATATGTCAACTTCTGTGGAATTAGATGTGCATACAGTTTGTCATCCATTTAACACAGAGGTGTTCAAAAGCACAGCCTGAGACAGGAGCTACTACAATATACAATAGAACTGATCAGGGCTCAGAAGTCCATAAAAATAATTGATGGATTGAGTTATGAATCTGTCTTTTATTCAGTGATTACAGGGAGGATGCTCTGCTATACTCGGTTTCAACTTATTCTAAATTGACTATCTTTGGCTTTAATGACTGAATATGCAGTTTAAAGACCTTTTAGGGCCCGTTTTTATAGTGCTGGCCATTTGTGTTTGCTTGTGAACACTGACAAAATGATCTCCAAGCCAAGGATTCTAATCTAGTTGTACTAGATTAGAAAGTCGTTCACTTCAAGAACAATAGGTGCGCTGGGTGGGGTGGGGGGAATGCAGTAGTTCCTGATCGTAGTTTAGGTAAGATAATAATGTGACAGCCAAGTGAAACTACTTGATGAGCAAATTTTGTTAATAGCTGTCATGGCAGTTGGCCGTAAGTGTGAATGTTTGTCTTGGGAGGTGATGTGGATGCTCCATCAGAACAGTGATCCCACTTTAAGATGTGGAAAAACTGCTGCGTAACATCTAACACATTATATTTGACCACAGTCATTAATATTGCTTTGTTAGTGTTCTGAGACAGAGGCCCAGAGGAAAAAGCTCTCGTCACAGCACACCAGTGGGAAAGCATGCTATTATTTCTTTAATAGGAATAGATGATTATACAAGTGGTTTGAATTTGCACACATGCTCAGATACAAAGGGAAACTTTAATACAACTTTCAGCTCCCTTTTTTAATTATATAGCGTCATTAAGATTATCCATTATTTGAAGATGATTAAATGCTGTAAGCCATGTTGCAGTTTCTTGTCTCAGGTGATCTTACTCACCCTTGCCTGGCTGAAGTTGTCTGTTAATATGCAAAATGTATAAATGCCTGCATAGAGGACATTCACTCATCTTTAAGTCAAAAATATGTACTTGAATAAATGGTTAAAGATTTTCATCCAGACCTCTACATCTCGCCACATCTTGCCACAGAAATTCTGAAAATTGAGAAAAAAAAGATATTGTTATATCACAGCTGTAGTTGCAGTTCACCTTGCCCGTACGCATTACAGTCTCCACTTAGCCTCCGGTGTCGACTGGGAACCTGTCTGACTGACAGTTTAGTGCTTAACTGGCTCAAAACCTCTCGCAGTGTTGTCCATTTCACTTGAAGACTGATTTGGCTTCACAGCGGACAATTTAAGGAAGGTTCCCTCCACGCTTCCAACCTTCACACTACTTACTGATCTGACCACAGCTGACGAAAAAATGTGATTACTGTCAGTTACTCTGGGAAACATTTCCCTCTCGTATAGAGATATGGAAATTGAACACCTTCTCCTCTCTGTAAATGTGTGTGTGCTGTCCTGCTGGCGTATCCGGGTCTGAGGAGCGTGAGCAAGCCACCAGGTGTTTACATTGTTAAATAAAGTTGTGTGTGCGTGCGTTCGTGCATGGGTGTGTGTCTGTGTGCATAGGGGTGTTATCTTCATGTGCAGGGGGCACAACAGCAGAGGGTCTTTTCTCAGCCCCCTGCTATCTGTCTTTGTACCTGTGAGGCAGGTTCTTCGTGTGTTTGTTTGTGTGTGTGTGTGTGTGTGTGTGTGTGTGTGTGTGTGTGTGTGTGTGTGTGTGTGGGGGGGGGGGGTTCAGGTTTGTGTAAATTAGCCTAATTTGCCTGTGTTATTCCTCAGGGTATGTCCTGTGTGTGCACAAGGAGAGGTGTATCATGTCTGCATCAGCAGGGTAGTGTGTGTGTGTGTGTGTGTGTGTGTGCAGAGGGTAAGGTTCTCCTTATTCATGCTTTTTTATACACGACAGGTGTTTTTCCTCATGGCAGCTCCGCAAACAGAGAAGTAGAAAGTACACACACGCAAACATATATACACACACACACACGTTCGGAGATGGGGTGGGGCTTCTATCTATACAGTAACTGGCACTCTATCTTTATGCAAATATGACGGTTACAGGAGCTAGATTTTGCATTTCTCGTTTTCTTTCAGTCTCGACGCTCAATCCTCCGCTCTGCAAATGTAGACACAATTTTATGTGTTTGTGTGTGTGTGTGTGTGTGTGTGTGTTTGTGTATATATGTGGGTAAGGGCTGGGGCATTCAGCGATGCCATAAATACAGCTCTTCTTTGCTGATGCATGTCAAATGATTGATGTGAGTTGAGACTTGCTTTCCCAAACTCTCCTCTTGTATCAGTTTTCTCGCTTCCCTGTAGCATTAACAGCAGTAAAGGGGAAAACATAGTGTGTATCCAGGGAGACAACAGACTGGCAATCTCCATTATCATTAGCCGTGTAATTATTATCAGCTTCATTATCATTGTAATCATTGCCACTGCCATATTCACCAATAATGGTGTGTAATCATAGCTGTAATCACTCACATGAACCATCATCATCATCATCATGATATCATTTGTCAGCACGACTCCACACACAATGCACAATGTGTGTGTGTTTGCGTATATGTGCGTGTTTGTGTGTAGGTGGGTTTGTTTACTTTAATAGTTGGGACAAGCTGTCAGATAGCTGCCAGCTCGTTTTGCCTCTCTGCCACATACATACATACACACACACACACACACACACACACACACACACACACACACACATAGTGGAGACTGCTGGGGTCTGCCTTCTCCCATGTTGACACAGAGGGAGTCCTGGCTCTGAATCACACACTCAACCATCTATTTTTTTTTTTTTTTCATAATTGTCTTCAGCAATCACACATCAGCACCCAGAGGAGCAAATGATGAGAGCTGACAGGTTTGAGGAAGGTAGGGATGGAATGAGAGTGGCAGGGAGAGAACAAAAGTGGTTGAGACATGGAATAAGGGAGAGAATGAAAGGTGGGTGGTGTGGATTGGACGTGCAGAGGTCACAGGTCATTGGGTATTCTGAGTGGGCAGTGGGCGCAGTGTGGACAGGCTGGAAGAAAAGACTTCACAAAAAGCACACGCACCTATTGTTTGCGTACCTACTTGTCCGCCTGTTTGTCTCCCTCCGTCTCTGTTTTATCTTTCTGAACTCTCTTTCACCTGCCTCTCTCCTTGCTTCATCTGTTGAGTTTACTGAATTAGTACATAATGGAATTATGCACACGTGTACTTAGCTGCCTGTATGTCCTCATCCTGTGCTGGACGTCTTTTCTTCCCTACAGTTCTCTTCTTTCACCTTTTCATTTGCTTTTCCTTCTTCCTCCTACTCCTGTTTCAGTTGCCTGTGGATACAACACATCCTTTATTCTCCATGGTCTTTTCTGAACTGCAAGTCTTCTGTGAATCTGTCCACACACACACACACACACACACACACACACACACACACACACACACACACACACACACACACAGATATCAAATGTGAGACCTTACTGACACTTGTGTTCTGGGTTATTATTCTCTTGTGGGAGCCTTTAGTGGTCAACAAGCAATACCCCAGTTCTGTACCTTGCAAAATTTCTCCTTGCACTCACAAAATAATTTCTGGCTAAGGTTTAAACTATTGTCTTTAATAGAGTGTTATCACATTAGTTTAGGCAGCACTTTATCAGATAACTCTATAATCACTAATCAATTTTCAACAGTTAATGAGCTTGTCTCTGTAATCTAACAGACTGATTTTGGACTCCCCTTGCTTACTCACAGTGCTTGAAACTTTACTTGTATTCTTTATTTCATTAGAAATGATTAAATAGTAAATAGTATTAAATAGTTCATAAATAGTGTAAAATAAAGTCTAAGTAGCATTTTCATGTTGTGGCTGGTCAAGATTCAGCTAGTTTTAATGACTTTATACAACAGTGGCCACTTTAATGGATACACCTGTACAACGTTATGCAATCCAGTACAACTGCCCACTACAATAATTACACTTATAAAGATAATGTTCAGATTTTGTTGACATTGTCAGAAATGTGTGAATTCAATTATATGTTAATTACTAAGGTCATAAGGTCGCTTTTAATACGTAATGGGAAAGAATATTAGAAACACCTCTGAATGTCATTCGGCCCAGCACAACAGCAGCACTAACTACGACCTGAATGCTAAAACATGCAATTGAATTAACATTATACAGACTTGATGACAGAACAGTAATATTGGGTTGCATTAGACTGTACAGGTGTGCTTAATAAAGTGGCCAATGGTTGCATACATTTAATCTATAACAATGCATTTAAGTTGATCACATATAATTTTAGCTATATATCAGTTATGCATCTTTGATTTATTTGAGGACTATGCTTTTACAGTCCAAAGACTAGGTTAATTGAAAATCTCTAAATTGTCCATCGCTGTGACGGTGGGCATGAAAGTGTTTGTGTATATGTTTTAGCTCTGTGACGGTGTTGCAACCAGTTAAGGAGGGCTTTGTTTGGCCAACATGAACCTACTGTCTGCCTGTCCTCAAATCTTTTGAACTTTACTTGCACTCTGCCTGATTGCTGCTCAAGTTATTTAGCCATCTGAGCTTTGAGTATAATAACTGGAGTCAAACAGACATTTTCACATTTCTCTCAGTATTATGTGTCAGCGTCTGACCCCAAAATCATGACTCACTCTACCTCTTGAACAGAACCATAAATTAGCCTCAGTGATGTCCTATTTTAGGATAAATGATGAGGTCAGACCACATAATAATGATGCCCTGCGCCACAGTCAGTCATTTACTGTACATGTTCTTATTCTGTCTGTTTCATGTAAAAATTTTTCCTGCATTAACTTGTTTACTGTGTTTGGGTATGTCATTTCAATTGAATGTTTTCAACTTCTTCTTGTTTCACAGCGTGGCTGTTTTGAGGCCGTGTGAGCCTGTGCCTGTGTCTAATGGCTCTATAAATAAAGTTGATTTAAACAGCAGTGGCTCAGCAACAAGTGAGCATAGCTATAGTGCACAACGTGACATTGTTGTACATGTTCACTTTGGATTCAGAAGTAGTAAAATAACATTTCTTGAACAAGTGGATCGAGGCATCAAAATGGGACAATCCAGAGATATAATGATATCTGGTCCCAAGACAATTAACTGCTTAATTTGGGTCTTTGCCTAGAAAAGTTTTCTGAAATTGTGATATTTTTTTTATTTTTTTTTATTTTCTGTGAGCTCTCAATCCTCACTTTTACCCTCCCACTTTCCTTCCTTTTTGCATGTCATTATTCCCCAGCATCATCTGTCATTTCCTCTTTGCTGGAACTTCCAACTCCAAAGAGATAATGGAAATGCTCTTCATGATCCTTTTGCCCAAAATGAGTATTTGATAAAGATGCATATGAATCAGAATAAGCATTGAATGAACAAAGGGAAACTGTCTACGGAGGGTACAGTGATCAATTTTGCTAATCCATATCTGAACAAGCACTTTAGATGACATGTTTTTAAATTGCCGGTTCATATTTTGTCCTGTTACAACAAAGGTGAGCACTTGGTATTTCACTAGCTATTGTTATTATAGACTGGGGAGGAGACCTCCTGTTTAAACAGCTGTAAAGCCAAATGTAGAGTGAAGTCTGAAGTGATAATTTTCTCAAATTAAGCCCAGAGGGAACACAGGAAAGAAGATATTACAGACTGAGCTTGAAATCTTCTGGACTATTTGTAAAGGGAGTTAAAATCATCAGGGACACTCAACCACGCTCGGTCCATTTCTTTCTCATTTACTCGTCTCCTCTTGATCTGTTTACGCTCAGTCTGCTCTTAGTGTTTCTTTGTGTCACACATCCTCCATTGTTTTGTTCCTCTGTCTTTATCTCAGCTGTTTTGTTTTTTCGACTCTCCCTTCTCTTTCTCCTTGTTGTTATTATAAAGACTAATTCCCCCTGACAATTGTAACTGTAGTAACAGCTTTACTCTGCAGACCTCTCTTTACATGGGGTGTATGTATACTACCATCTACTCCAAATCTGACAAAGGCACGAGTCCCCATGGTTTCATTAATAAGCTTGGACACACTTACACGAGACTGGTTCCAAATCAACAAGTATCGATGTGTAAACAACTACTTTAAAATGCTTTAAAATGTATCACTATGCTTTATCTTAAGGTTTCCTTAAGTAGACTTTAGAGTTCGAAATGGATGCTAGCCTGTTTTGGCCTTTGAGTTTGTTCCATTGAATGTGGTTTCCAGCATGAAACAATTCAATCTCATTTCTGGTTTAAAACTGTACATATCCTTCATGCTTTTCTCCAAACAGCAGGGGACCTTTGGACGTGTATAGCCTCTCAAAATCAAGCAGTCAGACCCCCCCTGCTACCCCTTCACTTTCACAACCATTTGACAGACTGTGTGGTTGTTACTGTCTATCTCTCTCTGTCCTGTTCTGAATGTGTTGTTTTCCATTTAAGAGCTCAGGTCTAGTAATGACTCATCTGTGGTCCGTGGCCCATCTCCTGATTCTCTGCTAATTTTCTCTCTCTCTCTGTCTCTCTCTCTTTCTCTCTGTCTCTCTCTCACTCACACACATACACACACACACTGTCTCTTTCTTTGCTCTCTGACACTGATACTCTCCAGCCATCTGATATCTAATCATTTACACGTCAGTTGCCATATTTGCCTGTGTGTGTCTGTGTGTGTGCGTCCCCCAAACACTTATATTTACATTCATCCTCTTCATTCATTTATTCTGTTTGTATCCCAGATTAAGTATGGGTGTTGAATTTTGTGCTCGTCTCTGATGTGTGCACCAGGGTTGGTTTTTGTTTCTGCCTTTGTCAGCATGAATACCAGTGAACTCTGTAGCTCCCCTCCACCATAGCACAGTACTTTACCGAGAATTTATGGGATGCAGCTTCATTAAAATTTCATGCATTTTCCTGCTGCATACTCTGCATTGGATATATGGTAAAAATAAAGTGTTCAATGAGATGGTTTAAAATAAAATAAAATAGTTTTTTCTGTAATTGAGCAGGATTAGCTCTGTGTAGTTTTTCTCTATTGCCTGACTAAAACCTGCCTGTCTTTCTGTACCTGTGTCTCAGTGTCGGATGGTGTGTAAGGACGTGTCAGCTGAGATCATGTACGACGTTCTCCATGACATTGAATACAGGAGGAAATGGGACACAAATGTCATCGAGACTTTCGATATCGGGAGACTCACGGTCAACGCGGATGTTGGCTATTACTCATGTATGTTACACGTGTAAACATATGCTGTTTACAACAAGTGCCTGCGCTCATTTGTCACTAATATGATGTCGGGCTGTAAAGGAGAGCAGATACACACAGAGGTGCGTATTGACCTACGATTCACCAGATTGATCTTGTTTGTTAACAGGGAAGTGTCCAAAGCCTCTTCGGAACCGCGATGTCATCACGCTTCGCTCCTGGCTGCCAATGGGGAAAGATTACATCATCATGAACTACTCTGTCAAACATGCCGTGAGTACACACAAACAGACACACACACACACACACACACACACGCAGGGCTTACACAAGCTCAGCTGGAGCCCTGCTCATTCACCCCTCAATTACTCACTGTGCATCAAAGGTGAATTGTGAAATAATTTTGAACTGAGCACACATTGGCTGAGCAGACATGAACCTTTATCCATTTTAGTAAGCTTAAGGGCGTTGTGCTGCATGAAATGAAATCCCTAAATATCTGCGGGAAGGCGATGATACAAGGCTGTGTTTGTTAGTCATTTAAAAGACAGCTCATATGGAACCATCGCATCCAGGAAGATAAGACAATTTGGCACCTTTCCTAAGAGAGAGCACTCACGTACACCACTGCCCTACACTCTTACTGGGGGGATTGATAGATGTACTGTGTGCTGGCACTGCTTCACTTTAAGTGTAAGATAGTTGATGTGATTCACTTCGGTGTATTTGTGTTTTTAGCTCAGCTTCCAGTCATGCTTTTTAAGAACTTTAGTAATTTGAGTGCCAAAGACCAGTGAAACAAACAGACTGATTAGAGAACGCTGTGACCATGTGAGTAACTTTCAGTTTGGAATCAGGCTGAAAATCTCAGCTTTTAGTTTTGGCTCTATTTCTGTGTTGCTTGTCCAATCGGTATGTGAGGACTGGCATTTTCCATTGTAAAAGCTTGCACTCATCACCTACCTCTCTGGGGCTACAACAGCTGATTATTTCCGACATTTAGTAAGAAAATTGATTATCAAATAGCTGCAGATTAATTTTCAACAACTAATCAATTAACCAAGTGTCTGTTTCAGCTCTACCTCTCTTGCTCCGTCTTCCTGTCTGTCTTTCTTTCTCTGTCCCTCCTCTCTTTTCATGTCTCCTTCTCTTTTTCTTTTCTGGCTTTCTTGCAATTCTGTCTGTCCCACAGTATCCTTTCCTCTCTGTCTTTTTTCCCTTTCTGTTTCTCATTCCCGGTTTCCCTCACTGATGTCGTGTTTACAAAAGGATAAGACCCCTCATGTGACTGTTAGCTGTTGACTTCCGCCTCGCCTTCCGCATTCCTGCATCAATAAGTGGTTACGAACATAATAGACAGTGTGTGTGTGTTGTGTGACTCTGTGTGTGTGGTTAGCCGAGGTCTCTCTTGATAAGCAGTAGTATTTGAGAGCTTGACTTGTGGAGTGCAGCTTAAGGGGATACTCAGATCAGTGCTGAGTTCATGCGTCCACGACCAGGAGTCAGTCCGTTTCTACTGTATTTGACACTGCATTCATCTGCGCCCTTGTCCGGGATTAAAAGCAACAGCTTTTTCAGTCATACATTTACAAACTGTTTCACCAATCAGCCTTTGGGATCCAGCTGCCATTGCATTCGGGGCACATTGTTTTAGCCTAATTTATACCTGCACGAGAGGCTTATATAAGTGCTAAAACTAACGACTGTTAATGACGGCTCTATCAGCTGACCTATTGAGTACTATTTTTTTTTTTTTTTTAGCCTTAATGACAGGATGACTCCTGGGATGGCAATGCTGATCTGTTGGCCTGTCGGGCGGTCCACCACTTTGGTTCAGACTAAAGTATTTCTATTGGGTTATATTTTGTGCAGATATTAATTGTCCACAGCGGATGAGGCCTACTGACTTTGGTGGTCCCCTGACTTCTTCTCTAGTGCCAACCTGATGTTGACATTTCTGTTCGTGACATATCTCCACAACTGAAGGATAACCATTAAATTTGGTCTCCCTCAAAATGAATTAAAAATTACTTGCGCCACCATCAGGTCAAACTTTTAAATTGTCCAATACTTGTACCTGCAAAACTAATGACATTCCCATCAACCTCAGCAGCACTTTGTATTTAGTGCTAATTTGTAAATGTTTGCATACAAACATGCTAAACTATGGTGGACATGGTAAACATTACATGTACTGTATACCTGCTAAAACATCATCATGCTAGGTTTGTCAGTGTGAGCATGTTAGCATGCTGACATTCACATTTAGATCAAAGCACCACTGTGCTGAAGTACAGCCTCACAGAGCTGCTAGCATGGCTGTATGTTCTAATTGTGTTGTGTATATATAACATGTCAAAAATAACAAAAGCCCATTGCAAGAAACAGACCGCAAAGTGTTGTCTTATTGGTTTTGTATGGCCAACAGCTGAATGTTACAAGACTGTGAGACACATCACTGGTGATTAATGCTTCAAATTTCCTGTTTTCTGTCATATAAAAAATCCTGTACATTACCTCAGAAAATTATAATGCTGTCCCTGATTTCCCAGAAACTTGAGGATGATTCACAAAAGCTGTCATTGTACTGGCAGGAGATATTCCTACAGTGTAACCTATTTGTAGAGAAGTGCAGGTACCAAAAATGTGAGAGGGAAAAGATAAAGCAGTTATCTGAAGTTCCTCTCTGATAACAGTTCTTCAGCTGGCTGCTGCTCTGTGTGCTTCTTAAGTTCGCCGCAGTGTGTCTGTCCCAATTAACACAGGCTAACCAGTGCTGTACTTGTATCATCATGAATAATAATCTTAGATACATAGTCAAGGGAGCCAGCAGTGGAATAGTGGGCTAAAGCTGGCCTTTACTGCTGTGGCATTCACAGGGTAGTGTGGACTGGATTTGCATCAGAAATATGACTGTGAAGCAGAAAATCTGATTGACTGGCAGCTTCAAAATGCAACACACACCCTGCAGACCCTGAATATGTTATTTGATAGATGCTCACAAGAAACTAAAGGCAAATAGTTTGTACATAAAACAGATACTAAAATAATGCTGCTGTTATGCAATGATTTCTGAGTATTTGGATGGATTATTACTTTAGTTGTTGTGAGTTGTAGTGTCTACAAGTCAATAAATAAATTGAATTAAAGTGAAGTATATTTAGCTAGCAGCTTAATTTGAAGGAACCGAAAATCAAGATATTACTGTGTTCTTTGTCCTTTTTTGACAGAAAACAAGACTGTACATGAATTGGATAATGACGATGATAATATCAAAGTGTGTCTTTGTCTCTACAGAAATACCCTCCTAAAAAGGACATGGTGCGAGCCGTGTCCATTCAGACTGGCTACATGATCCAAAGCCAGGGACCCAACCACTGCACCCTCACATACATGGCCCAGGTTGACCCACGAGGTAACTAATATGCACTCACACACACACACACACAGACACACACAGACACACACACACACACACACACACACACACACACACACACACACACACACACACACACACACGCACATGCACATGCACACATAATTAGAGGTAATCAGCACACAAGGACAAACTCGGCACACAAAAAAAAGACTGAAACACACTCTCTCTCTCTCTCTCTCTCTCTCTCTCTCTCACACACACGCACAAGCACACACACACAGGTGCTGAACGCATGCTCAAACCTCTAATGAATGATTCATTCCCCTGCCTTTATGTCAAAATGAGTCGTCATAGTAACCTTATGAAGGACACAGTCTGTTTCTCCCATCTCTCTTGCTCTCTCTCTCTTGTCCATTTCTCTCTCCCTTCTTCCTTTTTGGTCTTTTTCTATTCATTTATCCTCTCCTCTTATTCTCCCTTTAATTCACTTCTTTACTGTCAATCTCTTGCATGCAAGTGCTGATTGTGTAAAGCTCTTTAATCACCCGTTTGTAGTGTGTGTGTGTGTGTGTGTGTGTGTGTGTGTGTGTGTGTGTGTGAGAAGTGCGTCCAAAGCCTCACTTTGATCCTGGATGACATGACATGTAATGAAGCAACCTTTAAATCCTCCTCTTCCTATTTCACTCTATTTCTGTCTCACTTTCATTCTCACACTTCATCTCTCTCTCTCTCTCTCTCTCTCTCTCTCTCTCTCTCTCTCTCTCTCTCTCTCTCTCTCTCTCTCTCTCTCTCTCTCTCTTTATCCTCCATCTTCTGCTCACTCTGTCTCGTTTTGCAGGTTCATTACCCAAGTGGGTTGTCAACAAGTCTTCCCACTTCCTTGCTCCTCGTGTAAGTAATTTGCAGATTAACACAGATTATGTTCATGTCTTGTATGTTTGTTGATGTGTTAATCTGCAGACAGTGCATGTCAGTCAAGATGAGAAATATGCAGACCTTATATGCATGTAAAATGGGCAGTCTCTTCTACACAGAAACACGAGTTAACTGTATTTGTTTGTGTGTTTGAGAGTGTGTGCTTATTTGTTGAAATGGGGCAAAGTCTCTTCACTCTATTTCTGTCTCACTTTCATTCTCACACTTCATCTCTCTCTCTCTCTCTCTCTCTCTCTCTCTCTCTCTCTCTCTCTCTCTCTCTCTCTCTCTCTCTCTCTCTCTCTCTCTCTCTCTCTCTCTGGGATGGAGAGCACCCTGGGATGCAGGTATCCCTTGATGATAGTCAAAAAATAGAAGCTCAGTGAGACTTTCAAATCCCATTGAAAATAACTATGCTGATGACTTCAATATGATAAATATTGAAGGAAATTTCTCTCTGGGTCTTTTTTGTCATTCAGAATTCAAAATATAAACAGGGTTACCATTTGATTCATATTTTTAAACCAAGTCGTTTTGTGTAAGTTTTATTTTTAATCATGCAAATTTGCACAATTGCTTTTCCACCATTTTCACCATGTGAAATGTGTAAAAGTCCCTGATGATTTTGCTCAATACTTAAATTCCTATCTTCATGTAGGTCCACACAAGATCTCCTCCTAATAGTTCCCTCTTGACGTCTCTACCTTTTTTTCATCTCTGTCTGATCCTGTCTGATCCTGTCACTCATCCATCTTCATTGCTTTTTTTTCCTGTAGTGCTGTTTCTGAGTTTAGTCAACTTCGTGTCTGTGTTGACCAATAATGAAAAACACTTTCAAGTACAAATCATTTCTAGCTATGACTGTCATTGTTCCTTTTCTATTGGCTGAAGTGTTTCAGGATCAGTGTAACTCTGTCACGAGTTAAACAGATGTGTCATCTTTTTTCATTCCTTATAGGCAATGAAGAAGATCAACAAAGCCTGTTTGAAGTATTCAGAGTGGAAGCAGAGACACAACCCTGGCTTCAAGCCCTGGATCTACCCCGAACAGACTACATTACCCAGCATCCCACTCTCTGAGCTCAGCATTCAGCATGCAGACAGCCTGGAGAATATTGATGAGAGCTCTCTGGCTGAGGCCCAGGAGAGAGAAGACAGCGACTAAGAAACACATGCACACAAACACACCCATGTATTCATACACACGCACACACACAAACAGAAATGCAGAGATATATGTATGCTTGATACACATCTACAACCACACATGTCAATGTGATTCTGTGTGTGTGTGTGTGTGTGTGTGTGTGTGTGTGGACACATGGACATACATTCTTGATTCCATACTGCATTGGCATATGCAGGCATGCTAACAGTCACATGTATGTAAGCATTCATGCACACAGACCAACTCATACTTCACCAACTTGATTCCACACTTACATACATAATGTATGACCAAATACATATACAAACATGCATCATAGATGTACCTACTCACGAGGGGCTGCAAGACTACTTATTTTTACAAGTCAGTAAACTAATATTTAATATAGTCAAATGTGATTTTTCATGCTTGTTCAAGGAATATCAAAGTTTTCTAATCATGGCCTATGCAGATTATCATAGCAAAATATATTTTCATTAAGATTCACTGTTTAAACATCTTGTTGTCATTCAAAATATGAACAATGGATTTGAAAATGCTTTCCTGCTGGGAAAACACTGGTGAAACCCCTGGTGGTCATGTATACAGTAGGAACATACCTGTGTAGACAAATGGACACACACCATTCTTTCACACTACATTTATGCACCCAGACATGTATACACATTAGATTTGTATCTTTTTGCCTGTGTTGTCTCTCTGTCACTCATTATGTGTTTCCCTCACATTTTGTAAGCACATAATAAATATGCAGGTGTGCAGAAGGCAGCTGGAAATCCAAACCCAACCTGCAACCCTCTCTCTCACTCTCTCTCACACTCACACACAGACACACACACACACACACACACACACACACACATATAGACACACATACAGATTTTACACTCACGTACTGTCTGCTCCTCTATTTGAGAGATGTTTGAATGTATGTAGAATTTAAAAATTAAATGCATATTCCTACAAAGGTTTTCAAATTTCACTGGTAGTCTGAGTAATTTTTTCTGTGTGTGAGTGCTTCACATGTGTCACTACCTTTTGCTTGTGTTGATGTTTGATGCTCCCTGCAGATTTGCATGGTTGTAACAATGCTAAAATATGTATAAAGGATCATTGACCTGATAAACTGTTTGAACACTATGACAACCTATTTTCACTCACTGGAAAGTGTGCATGTGTGTTTGATGGATTGCATGTGCCCATGCACTTATGCATGTGTGTTGCGTATGTGTGCGCAGTTGCCTAGATCAGAATTAGGAATTCCCCAATCTGTTGGCATGGCAACGCTGAGATCGACTCAGCACCAAAGAGACACACAGGGAGATGAGAGCTTGCATTTCACAGAGGAAGTGATATATATCAGGGTGTCTGCCCGTCCTTCCCTATATAGAATCGGACTAAGAGCACATTTAATGTCCACAGCAATTTCTGTTTTCCCGTGTTGACTTAATTGGATGGAAGACACCCGTCTAGCATGACACACACATACACACACAACAGAAACAGCAAGGTGGCCTACGTATGGCTACAAAAATACATTAAACAGGCTGAACAGAATGCTGAGAAAATTATTTTAAAGCCCATCAAGCTTTGTCTGCCTCAGTAAGAGGAACATGTTGTGCTCTACATGTCACATCATGGCTTAAAATGATTTTTGCATGTCATCTGCTCTTGCCTGTTCCCTTTTTACAGCATCTGCCTCTGCATATGCACCACCTAATAAAGTATGAATGATGAAGGGAAGTGTATGTGAGAGATGCAAAAAGCCATGAGGTGCATACAGCTCTGGTCTTCTTTCCTACAGCTGTATTGACTGTTAGTCTCTCTGCCTTTGGGTATAACAATCCATCCATCCTCAGAGACTTAATGAGGCTTCTCACTCAGCCATCATCATTATTTGCAAGTGTGTGTGTGTGTGTGTGTGTGTCAGTGTCAGAGCAGAGGACAGGGCTACATGTGTGCTAGTGTGTGAACTGAGTGTCCCAGTGGCATCCCAGTATTGTATTCCACCCGCCTCCACAGCAGGAGGAGCTATATAAGCAGCATGACGGCCAGCATCCCTCTGTGTGTTTCTGCATATGTGTCACACTGCCACCCCCACAGCAACCCGGCCCACCAAGGCTGATAGCTGATGACTCATCACCACCCCACCTCCTCCTCCTTTCCCTCTCCCTTCATCTCTTGTATTCTCCCCCTACTCTATTTCTGCCCCTTTATCATCCGCTCTTCATCCTTTCCTCGATTTCTCTTCCCCTCTGTCCTCTTTCTTTTCTTCTTCTTCTTCCCATCTTTCCACCCTCTCATCCATCCTTTCATCCACTTCTGATCCAGGCCTCTCTCCTTCTTTGATCCCCCTCCCTTGTGCCTTTCCCACCTTCTCCATCTCTTCTCTTCTTCTGCCACTCGTCTTTTCCTCTCCTCCTTTTCCCTTCTCTTAATCGAAATTATTTGTTCTCCCTCATTTATTCCCTTCCTGTCCTATTTTTCTCCTGTACCGTCTCCAGCTTGTTCATTTACTCATCTTTTTGCTTTCCTTTTTCAAGGTGTTTCACCTATCTCTAATTCCTGTCTTGAAACCTTTACTCCTTGATTACTTGCGAACACTCCTCACCCTTCTTCACCTACCTTTTCCTCCCTCTATTTCCTTTCATCTCTTCTTCTCCCTCTTCCTTCTTCCTTTTTCCTTCTTCCTTCTTCCGTCTCCTTTCCACAAGCTGACCATCCCCCTTATCCTTACAACGGGTCAGATGTGAAATGACTAACACCACAGCGAAGTCACTGACTTGTCACAGAGACAGTGTATTGTTCATCCAGGCTCCTAAAGCCAAATTGTGTGTATGTGTCACACATGTGATTCAATGTGCGGTGTTCCCTCATGTTGCAGTCAAGAGGCCTATATCCCTGAAGACCTAATGAGTAAAATGGTAACAAAGTACACAGTAGGCATATTTCCCCTTCTCTAAAAAAAGACACAAGGAAAATTAAAGGTTTGATACAGCACAGTGACAGATGTGATTTTTTTTATTCATGTAAAATCCCAAGTGGGATATCTTAGCTCATAAATGCTTTATGTTCAGAGTTGCCTGGTACATCATGATCTACATTGTGACTGTGAAGTTATGGGTCCCAAATTGATCTATCTTATGACTTTTATTGCATGCCAGCCTCCCTCTGTCTCAGTTGCTTTCATCTTGCAGACTTTCTTCACTGTGGCTGAAATGCAATCAAAGGCATACTCTTTAATAATTGAAGGTCTATTTAGATGCAACATTCTCTTTCTACTATAAATGGGGATTTCTCTTCATTATTTTGTTCTTTTTAACTTGATGCTGTTTGAAATCCATCTACATGGCTCGGCATCTTGATGGTGAATGATTGCCCTCTTCTGGCTCCTATGGGACCTTACAGCTAACAAATCCTCTGCCTGTCTGATTCAATGCTGATCTGAATGCCACATCACCGCCACCTCCATAAACTAGTATGAGTTCAAAAATATCTGTTTGGCTTATATACTACAGCAACTAGAGTTCGGAGCAATAAGATAACATTTCTGAGTGAGACACCTATTAATCATTGATTCTGTGATTAAATGTAACAAGTGACAGATTAAATTACCCAATTAACTTTTAAATCTATATTTTTATAATATAAGTTAATACTACTGATTCTCAATTGGAAAATATGTATACATGTGTGTTTAGTATTTACAGCATTTGTCATGGTATCGGTGGGTCTTGAAAAGTCTTAAAAAACACAGTTAAGTCACTTCCCAAAACAAAAGGCCTCAGAAGGTGTTCAAATTTTTGAATTTCATTTAACAAGGTTTTGAATATTTTCCTTGCCTGCCATAAACAGTAACATTGGGAAATGTTATACATCTATAAACAACAGGTTTCAATCTGTGCCATCCGACTAGTAGCAAACACTGTTGCTACTGCTAGCCACAGTGGGCAGGAAGCTCAACAACTCATGGGCAAGTGTTAATTTTAACAAAAACTTTAAAAGCAATTTTAATCATTTAATTATGTTTTAACTGGTTAATCCATTCATCAGTTCTCTGCTGAATCCAGCTTACATTGATTGATTAATTACTACCCCAAATTATAATTATATAGAGCCTGAAAAAATATGTGACAAAATATATAAATATACAAATTTGATTTTAATGATCACTGACATTTTCCTTATTATTGTCGTCTATGACAATCCTTTAAAAGTTTGTAATATAAGAGGAAACTCGCAACATGTACATATTCTTTAAAACAGTAGCCTTATGTGAGCTGTTAATGAGTTAGAGGAAGAGGTAACTGGGATAATATCTGGTTAAAGGGTATTTTCATGAAAACAGACAGGGTTGCACAGTCTTTTTCTGAGGTCACATGACGACCGTACGGAAGCTTTTGCAATTTTGGTGCACCAAGTTAGCCATAATTAGGCAGAGAAACACCGGAAAACAGGGACCCTAAATGTAATGCTATAGGATTGATAATCGATGACTGTATTTATTTTGAAAGGTCTAGCCGGAAATGGTATACCTCATTTACTTGAGCTTAATGGTGGGCCACTTAGTGAGTTGTTGCTGCTGCTTTTTACCCGTGTGAAAAATGTTATCCGCTGCTCTGCGTCGCGGTTGTGGCCACTAATTCCACTCCACAAGCAAAACGAGAGTATAGTTCAGCGAGCTGGGCGTTTGTAAAGACTGGAAAAGGTAAGCGAATGACAAGAATTTAAAACTTTATTTTTTGGAGAAAGTGCCACTAACTCAAACAGCTCAAATCTGGTGTGGTTCAAACAGAAAATGTTTTGTCTCGGTTACAATCACGCACTGACCGTAAGCTTGACCTGTCGCAGTGAAAATAACGGCAGTTAACTTTAGCTATAAGATACACGAAAATTAAACAGAAAATGTTTTTGTGAATACTCTTCAGCTGCTGAGTTCAGCTCTGCGTTCACATGTCAATTAATAAAGAGGAGGAAACAATTCTCGTCCTTCACTTGGTTAATGTTAAATTGTTTGATGTTTTTCACAGCTGCCCCAGGCAGCTCTGTTCTATGAGGGCGATGTTTATCCCCAGTGGAATTCATTATCTCTAACCTGTTTCCCCTGATGATTTGACTATTAAATCTACCACAGAGTAATGCAGATGCAGATGTTGTCCCATAGCATTATTTCAGAACTATCTGTTTAGCAGGTGGACTTGTGACAGGTGGTGGTCCAGGCCTAGCAGTTTTAGACCCAGTGCAGGTATTTTTACATTATTTCCTCCACACTGTTGCAGCCTGTAGCTCTGGTAGATTACACAAACCAACTGTTATAGACTGTCTGCTTCTTATTTCTGCTTTTTTGTACACCATGACAGGGCGTTTCTGTGTACATGTGCTACATCTTGAGGTCCTACATAGAGGTGATAAGATGTGATCCGTGGTAAAACTGTCAAAATGCTATCTGATGAGTTATTTTGGTGACATCAGTGGAAACTATCACCCTGTTTTTCCTGTTAGTATTTCCTTTGATATACAAATGTGTTCTGAGTGATGTACAGTCTAAAAGGAAGACCCTTTGCCTGTGGATTAAAATAGAATACACTTTGCATGACCTGCTTGCTCAGCAGACCCTTAAAGTGTGTGACTACAAGAGTTGGTGAACAGTTTGTGAACAGAACTCTTGAACCATGAAAATTACATCGATGGCTGTTGTGGTTAAGCAAATAGAACTGTGCACTGTGCAGTATGGTTAATGAAACTCTGTGGTTTTATCACTACTGTATTAGAGAACTTCATCGGGGCAACTAATACGGCTTGCCATGGCCATAAATTCATTTAAAACATGGATCAAACAACTTATGTGCCGTGTAAAAAAGCCACAAATTCACCATTCCAAGATGGCAACACAATAAATGGCCCATTTAATCTTATTTTGGTGGACTGTAAAAATAATCAAGCAAACTTCGAGGTCTTACTGACCTTTCTTTGTCCTGGAGTGGTATCTGATAATGAGGAAGCAGGTGACTGACTGTCTGTTTTTGGCTTTCGGGAGTACACTGAGAGCCACACAATGTAATGTTACAGGATTTAAAAAGGAACAGATGTAAGGATCTCTCTACCCCTTAACCTGTGATTTATTTATTTATTTTGTCAGCCTGAAGGCATACTATGCAACATCAAGCCAATATACATTTGTAATCTTGCTTTAAAAGGGTTGTACTTCTACTGAAGATGCAAGAACAGAATTTTCTTTCATGGTCATTGACATCAAGTTGTATCTGAGAGCTTTGTCTGTCCCTGTCTCTTCTTTCTTTACCCCTCTTCCATCTTCTCTGTGTTTTTGTCAACCTCTCAGCCTGTCTCATACACTCACATGATTACTCGCTACTGAATCACTCTGTAATGAGGTGAGATGAGGGCAACAGTATTTCACAGAGGAAACATGGAGCAGCCCGACTGTAATATTACACAGGCTAGATGAAGAGCCCTGTTGGGCAAGAAGTGATACAGTAATCGGAGGCTGTGACTAAATTGACGTTTAGATGATGTTATAAAAAGAGAACACGCCATTTGGTAATGAGATTTTAAATTTTGTGAAATGAGATTAGCGTGACACAGAGCAAAATTGTTTCTGAAAGTAGAACATTAAAGACGGAAAATTGTGTTTCGTCAACATTTTCCAACCAATTGTAAGTGCATGTGTGCATTATTGTTGTGGGACATGCACTCAGTTGGCAGTTTATAAGGTATGCCTAGCTGGAGGTACTGCAGTCTAATACAGAAGTCCTGCGATAAATCCTCCCTTCATGAAGGGTAATGTTCAGTTTTTGTTGAATCTCCTTTAGAGAGGAGTTGGTTCAACTTTATGGTCGTTTTGGAAGATGTAGTTTGTGGTGCTATTAAATTGCATTGCGTTATACTGAGAGGCATTTCTAATATGTTGTGCATCCAGTTTATATCAATGAAGCAAAACGAAATATTTTAAGCACCCATCGGTTTATCTCAGTGAAATTCACTGACATTTTTTTCTTTAGGATTTTCTGGTGTCATGTTTTTAAAGGTGTGTAAACTATGTTAAAACTAAGTCAGTGAGATAAAACCTGGAGAGAGGACAGTAGAGAACATGGATAATCCAAACCTATTCTGTTTTTAAGTTTGGGGTATGGCTAGTTTGTGCTTGTTTTAATACCAGCTGACATCTGCCATAGGAGGAAAATATCACAACCCCCAAAACTTCATACTCAATAAAGTCAAAACATTGTTTGTTATTACAAGCTGATGACTTTGGTCGCATGAGTTGACTCTTAGGTTATGTGGTCTGTAGTCGGTGATTTCTTGCCATGGGAAATATCCTCCAGTGAAATGTTGCACCCCAGAGCATTAGAGGCGAGTATTTGTACACACATACTGGCTTGTTCACTAGAGTACATTGTGTGGATGCGTTTGGTTACTGGCAGGACTGAGTCACTATTCAGTTCTAATTGAAAGTGGGCTGAAAGCAGTAGTGTGTCTGGCAACGTGTGTATGAGTCATACCCTGTGTGTGTGTGTGTGTGTGTGTGTGTGTGTGTGTGTTTGTGTGCATGTGTTTTTTTTAATGACAGCACCTTGATAAAAATCTGAGGGTCTGAGGAAACTTCCGTATTGTCGCTCCCAAACTACTTGTCTCAAGGAAGCATAGTGAAGCCAACGAAAAGTTTCTAAATGTCTCAAACATATCTATTGCCATTTATCAGCCAACAAATACTCGGGTACATGATATGTGAATATCGACCTTAGCGGCCCAGACAGTCTACAGGTTAAATAGGTTGAACAGTTGCCATAGCAACTTGGAACAGATGTTGCTGAATGTTTTGACTATTAGATAGTATGTCATGTTTTTTGTGAAGTTTTCCTTTGTCATTTAATTTACTGGACACACAGCAACATACACATATATAGATTCATAGAATACATCCCCTGGCAAAGAAAGCACACCACCTACATAGAGCACACCACTAGTTCCTGATTTAATGTCGATATACTCACAGAAAGATACTCCTGTGCCTTTCTAACCCATCACAATATTGGTGCCAGTGTATCAATCACAAAATATTGCTTTATTGATTGTTTGTCCTACCCCTACATGTGGTTTTGGCCCATATGAAAAGATGCATTGGGCTCCAGTCAGAAATGTTTCACACTCACACAATAAGCTTTTTACTCCTCTATAATATTTATCTAGAGAAATTGATAGTTCATTGTTGAAATTACACTAACAACACATATCTGTGAGACTGTCACAGAGAAGCAGTCTCTCTGTCCTTGTTTTGCAATGGTATGTTAGCTGAAGTTACTTGGAGGTTTTGAATTCTCTACATTCCTAGACTGTTGGTATTTATTCTAGTGGCAGATAATCAAGACACATTTATTTTCACTTGACTCTCATGAGAACTTGGGTAAAGGAAATTGTAAGTAGATTTGGAGCATTTCCTAAGACAACATATTAGCGGGATGGTGTATGTGTATTACATATCATCAGCAGCCCTTGTAAATTAAAGCAGAGTTTAGCATTAATTAGATAAATTATGAAGAATATCAGCATGAAGTATAATAATAAATTACATGTCACAATAAGCCAGGCATTTGACATCTGCAATAATGTGAGAAAAAAAACATGTCATGATCAGTTATGATCATGTGTCTCAGTACACAAAAGCGGTTTAGAATTAACACCATGACTCTAGTGTAGTGTGGTTAGTGTATCTGTCACACATGTTGTGAGTGTGACTATGACAGTTTTTTTTTTTTTTTAATTTAGGCACATTGCAGTCATTGCAGTTTTCATCATATGTGCAGTTTTATGCAAAAGTATAGCCACCCCTGCGCACATCTTTAGTTCTGTTGCTGCTACCCCCCCTTTTTGTTCTTTACTCTTGATTTTAGTTTTTTTCGAGTAAGTTTTTTTTTACCCACTTTACCTTGTAGATGACTTCAGGTACTAGGATGTATTTAGTGTGTCTTGCAGGCGATCTACCCACAGACTTTCAGTGATGTTCAGGTCAGGGAACTGTGAGGGCCCGTTAAAAGCATCAGCTGGTGTTTCTTGAAGTAGTTTGTGGTTTTGAAATCTTCTTTGGATCATTCACGTGTTCTAGAAGTAAGCCTCTCTTTAGTTTCACTTTTTTGTTTGACTGCAGGACATTTGGATCCAGAATTCTTCCCTCAAATCATGCAATGGTTCCTGTGCCACCGGCTGCCACACAACTCCAAAACTAAATGTTTCCACCCCCGTGCTCAGCAGGTTCTTCTCATCAAATGTTGCTTTTTTTCTCTCCAAAACATACCTTTGATGATTGTGGCCAAAGAGCTCTGTCCACAGTACTTGTTTCCAAACGACTCTGGCTTATCCAGATGTTGACTTTTGTGATGAGGTTGCAGGCAAGGTTTCCCTCTGATGACTCTTCCATGTTTGTGCATCAGTGCTGCACAATGAAACAGTGCAACACCACCCCTGTGTCAGTTAAACCTCCCTGCAGCTCCTTTGCCGTCACATGGGCATTTTTGATTTACCTTTCAGTCAATCAGCTGTGCAGATTTATCTGGAAGTTTTCTTGGTCTTGCAGATCTTGTTTTGACTTCCACAATTGCCCTAAAGTATCATTTTTTTAAATGACATTTCAGACAGTGGAAAAGTCGAGCTGGAAGTGATTTAATGTCTTTTTTATAGCCTCCCTTACTTTACAGGCATCAGTAAGTTTCATTTTCACATCCTCAATCAGTTGCATAGAGGAGCATGGCTGTTTATTGTTACTGCAAGTGTTTCCAAACATTAGTTAATGCCACAATTTGTTTTGTTTTTTCAGTCAGTCAAGTAACTCTCAAGTGTCAGGTTTGTTGGACATGTCCTTTTACATTTTGTTACATTGTCTTAGAAATCACTTGGAAACTAGTGATACATAATGTATTTCAAAGCTGACAACAGTGTACGTTGAAACTGATGTCAGTCAGTACTGATCAAACTGCAAACAGAGAAAATGGAACATCCCGGCTAAATAAAAGGGGATACGACGCCATAAACACAATATCTGAGACACCCCCACCTCACTACACGCACCCACACCAACACGCAATACTATTAGGTGAGCACTTGTTTTAGATTGTGTGACCAGACTCCACCACTGGCTCCCCCCACCCTGCGTTTCCTTCCTTCTCGTGTGTGTGTGTTTGTGTGTGTGTTTGTGTGTGTGTTTGTGTGTGTGTTTGTGTGTGTGTGTTTGTGTGTGTGTGTGTTGTGTGTGTGTGTGTTCTTGCCTGGGCAACAGAATGCCCCATTGTGAAGGCCGCACAGAGACTCTGTTATTGGCAGCTTTCTGAGTGGGAGGGAGGGAGCAGAGAGAAGGATGTAGGGAGGGACAGATGAACAGAGAAGGAGAGAGGGATAGATAAATGAATTGAAGAGAAAAATCCTGGTTTGGAAATGCAGAAAATGAAATAAGAGCCAGGGAAAAAGGAAGTCACTAGTTGATATCCACTTAGATTGACTACAGAATTTATGAGGCACCTACAGTTTTCTGTAATATTATGTGCATTCAGCTGGAAACTCTTTGTTGTCAGAAGAAAAGGTCAGTTTTCTCTCTGCATTTAATACAGAGGTAGGTCCATGTCATGTTTAGCCAGAGAGGAACACAGGAGGCAGGTAGCCTGTATCAAAAATGAAGAAATAATCCATGCAACAACTCCAAAAATGTTATCTCTACATGGTAGGAAGCAAACTAATCATTAGTTTGCAATGCAAATCTGGTAATTGTGAGATGCAGAAGATGCTGGATCAATGGATGTGGACAATGAAACTGGGTCCTTGCCAGGATGATTTCGAAATGAAATGGTCTAGCTTCGGAGACCAAAACTAAAGGTGTGTTTGTTGGCTGTTTGGTCATAAAGTTTGAAAATGAACAGAGTGTAAATACCACTGGACAACTGGGGTTCTTACTGGTTTTTACGGTGCTGCTGCAACTGTGGAAAAAAATTAAATTAGAGGACAATAAACTATCTATAACTATATCTCTGTACTGTAACTTGCTACTTTGAGCCATTGTTCCCCCATTAACCTGCCATGTGTCTTAAATTGGTTTTCCTCATACCTGCCACATATGATGTCCTGTCTGTTTTGACAACTGTATCTCCTGTGTCACATTGTCCATTATCATGGTATCTCCTCATAACTGTTCTGCTGATGTCACACTGTTGTACCTTCTAGTTAAGACTGCTGAGATTGTAGCAACAAAATCTCAACACTATTTTTCACTCTTGCAATAATTCATATCTGCTTTAAATTGTAGAGACACAGATTATCTGACGTGTTTTTGTCTTGACATCGTTGGATTTTTGCAACAGCTACAGACTGTGCACAGTTCTGCTGATAGGCTTTTAAGCTGCTGTTTTCCTTTTGTTTTTCTCACCCTGTATACAAGTATTTAGCACTTGTGTTTCTTGATGTCACACATGCGTACACACACACAAACACACACACACACACACGGCTGATTAAGGGCTTCTCGGTTCCTAAGTGCTGAGGTGAAAAATTGTGTCTGGTCAAAGACGCTGAGACCAGCTACTTAAATCTGTGTGTGTGTTCAAATGTAATTTTTAGACTCTGTGTGTGTGTTTAGTTTATGACTAACACCCCAGTGACAGCTGAAACCAGCCACACTGTAATTCATCGTGTTTCTTAGTTCCTCAATTCAAAAAATAGGAACTGTGTTTGATCTGAAAGACTAGAGCAAGATTCACACTGTCCTCATGCCCCCTGTCAGAGGAAATGCTTGACAGGAAATGAAATGCACTCATTTCAACATGTTAGAACACTGATGTTGCTTGGACTGAATAATGTGGGTTACTGTGTGCTCACTCACCATTCACTACACTCACTTCCAGCCAATGACATCAAGTTTAATGTAGTCATTTTCAGTATTTTCTGTTTTGTGTAATCTGCTGCTAACCAGGCAGCTAATGTGTATGTGTGTATATGAAATGAAACATCAGCCTGTCATCTTCTGTTTTTTGTTGAATTTAAATTTAACACTCACAATAATAAAACATTTTATGCTAAAAAAATATACCAAGATAGGTTAAGATGTCCTATTTACGAAGTAAATTGTACATTTGAATTATCTTTTATACACCAGCTACCCACAGTGTTGTACTTGAATGCAAGTGTTAACTGTATCAGCAGTTCTCATGGACTGAAAAAAAAAACTGGTGCAGTCCTCCTGTAGGGAGGTGAAGCAAACTAGTGGACCTTGCATTGAGTGGAACTGAAAAGAAATTGCAAATCCACCTAATATATTTTTTATTTTTTTACAATTTTCACTCAGGCACATATCAGATGTTTTGATACAAGTGATATTCAGTATAGATGGTTCCACATTATGCTTTGTGTATGTGTTAAGGAAAGACTTTACTTTTGGCTCTGTCTGGGAAACCAGCAGCTTCCCTTGTGGTCAGAGGTGCGAGGCAGAGAGATAAAACACAGTGAATGCAGTAGGTGTTTGATTGGTTTTGACAGCAACATAATAGCCTTTGGAAGTATAGGTCTAAAGTTATTGCACTGTCAAAATTAATTTTTGCTGATGTTTTTTGATAGCAAGAGTTTATGTATCACAACAGTCTCTGCTGAGGTATTGCTTACTGTCGGGCAGGTTTGCATGATGTGAATGCTGGGAGTTGGTAATACCTGCTGTTTGTTAGTCAAGGGCTGTCATGGTGTACATAATTCATCTCATAAGACGTACTGCATAAGAGTAACAAGACTGGATGGTGTGTTAAGAGAGTGCTAATGGAAAGGGAAGGGATGCTTTGTGGGATGATTATCTTAAATCCACTCATGCAGCATTCAAGTGTGCGTGAGAGAGACGTAGAGAGACATTAGTGAGTCTGTGTGAAAATACTGTGTGCCAACGCTTGCTGTGTCAACACTTCCTCCGATAGTTGGTGTGGTAGTACTACAGAACTAACTTTAAGTCGGCTTCTCAAAAGCAGTACTCTTTAAGTTAGGTAATTAAAAACATACTATGTTTGTATATCCAGCCCTGAGATAGAGGTAAGATATGTTTGATAACCAGAAGGCCTCTTATGTGTAACACATTATAGAAAATGAATACAGGTGTAGCTGCAATTTCTCTCTAAGTCTTGCTAAAATCAAACATGTTCATCTGACCTGAGCAGTTTCTGAATACACAATCCACAGTTTGTATGTACTGTATGTGTTAAAGCTGACACTAATGTGAGCTGAAGTTCTGTTGAAAATGATGGTGCTTATCAAAATGACTAAACTGCTAGAGTACCTTAGCGTCAAGATATCCAAACAACTTCCTCTTTTACTGAGGTGAGAATAATCTACCCTGACAACAGTTTATCATACAGAACTTTGACATCTCTGTTTACACTGTATAAAAACGTCTTGGATTACTACCGTTGCATTCTTATTAATCATAATTATTTGTAAATTCTAACTATTGCTTGCCCAGGGACTACGGATGAAAATGATCCTCTCTGGCAAACTAAAGAGTGTGGCAGTGGTTGACCAATATGTGTTTTTCAATGGCCGATGGTAGATATATAATCACAGTATGTTGTTTTAATCTATACATTATAACATAAGAGGGAGAAACATTTAGAAAAAATTATGGTGATTGATTGATTGATTGATTATGCTCAAACATTTCTAACAGTATGCCCAAGTGTTATAGTCACACATATATACACACATACACATGTCCGTACACACATTTGTGCACACATGCAGAGGGAGGGAGACATGCACACACACAAATGTTATGTTAGTCCATAATATTTATTCCCCAAAATCTTGCCGGCAAGGTGATAATGTAAACTTTTTGGACTCCTGGTAACGTAAGCCCACTTGTTGAATCAAGGCTATCTCTAGCCCATTAGCAAATGCAACCAACTGTAACTAATGTTGGGTATGTTAACTATCAAATCAATCGCTCACAATAGCTGGTTGTTAACTTGAGACGAGAGGAGAGGTTAATCAATCCCACCTTCATCCTCTCCCAGCTGACAGCAGGTGCTGCAGACTTTGCCCGCTTCAGAATAATTCTCTTAGCTGGCTATTAATGTTCCTCTACTGCTGGCAAATCTTGCACTGGCATGGTCATGTGTATGAGGGCCATTGATGAAGAAAATATGTTTGTTATGTAAAATACTTAACAACGGCAGACCACAGGCTCACCAACAATAAAAGGCTTCACTGTTACACTTGCACACCGTCCCACAAGCGTTCCACAAGCGTTCCACAAGCGTTCCAAATGACAAATCTGATAAATGTTTTACAACCTCAGCTCATCAGGAGAAGAAGTATTGGCTAAGTTAGTTTAGCTGGTTGAAGCCTTACTACTGTTACAATTCCCAACTTACCTTTTTTGCATTATTTCACTAAAAGACCGGAATCAATCAAATTAATTGACAGTATACATTGCATATGTTACTAAGAGGGACCTATTAAATACATTGAGCTTTGAACACTAGGAATTTAGGTTTTACCATTTTCTTTGAGGTAACATTACAACCAGTATTGGCATGTTTCATACTATATCTATGCCACAGCAACCACTGACTTCCCATTCTTGATTGTAGAATGGCAAAATTGACACAAGGGGGAGCTAACATCGTTCTGCAGCAGCCACACTGACTGGGCTGCCTCTGCATGTGTCTGCAGACATTTTTTGATAATTGGCCTCATGAGCTCAGTCATAGACAGATGCTGATTAATCTCAAAATGCCAAAGATCAGCCTGAATAATTGGGTGACCCCCTCAGAGTGTAATGTGTGGGAAGTGTTTTTCGTCATCTGGTCTGTAATCACACAAATGTGACACACAATGATCCCTTTTTAGGACCAAAAAAAAGTTTAAATAAGGGAAAAAAAAATCTCTTTTGGAGCTTATGTAATTTCCTACTTGTTACCTTTGAAAACCCCAGAATATGCCAGTTATTTCTGTGAATGTATGCGTTGCTTTTTGTTAACTGTAAATATTTTTTTCTCTTCCACAGGTTGTGTGGGCCATGATCTGAGCCGTTGACTTCACACATGCTGCACTCACACACATCAGTCATGTCTCAATCTGAATCTTGTACAAATGTGTGGGACTGGTTATGTGTACTTCGTCTGGAGCAGTATTCGGAGGCATTTCAGAGCGCTGGGATAACAACGTTACGGCAGTGTCGCAATCTCACACAAGATCAGCTGGAGCAGATGGGCATCACCCTGCCGGGTCACCAGAGACGCATCTTGGCTAGCCTGAACAAAACACATGGTAATCGTGACACACAGTCTAATACACACACTCACCCTCTACAGTCTGAGAGGGATCAGAGATCAGAGGAAACAGGACACACTAAAGTGTTGCTGAGAGAGAGACCTGTGCCTGTCCCAGTGGAAGAAAAACCTGTCCTTATGCAAAGGGAAAAAAGAGATGGAGAGACATCGAGACCGACACCCAGAGAAAGAGAGAAACCAGTCCCTAAGGACAGACAAGTATCCAGAATGAAAGAGGAAAACGGAGAAGGAGAAGAGAAGAAGCCAATTCCTGAACAGAGACAAACAGCGCCTAGACGAAGAAAACAGGAAGAGAGGGATAGAGGAATAGATGGAGAGAGGGAGAGACCTGTGCCTAGAGAGAGGACTAAATTTCGTCCTAATGCTCCAGTGGACTGTCCCTCCGACCCCATTGTCTCTCCAGCTTCTGACACCTCTTTACCCCCTGTCCCCCCACGAAGCACTCCCAACTGCCCTCCACAGCGCTTTACCTCTAACTTGAGCCCCACACCTCCTGCTCGAACCCATGGCTCCCCTAAACTAGACAGACGTGAGGTTAAAGCCCCAGCTGTACAGAGTGAATCCCAGAGTTCAACCACCACCAGCACCCCTACCCATACCTCCACACAAACTCGGCCACAGACATTAGCCATTCAGCCATATGCCCAACATGTGGTTAGTGATGGAGGAAGAAAGACTTCCCCCATCTCTCCTATTGCTTCCCTCAGTGACGACAGAAATGCTCCACCTCTCCCTCCAAAAGTTGGGGGAGGACCTAAAGGCCCTCCACCAATCCCACAGCGTTTTCCTGCACAGTCTCCAGGAACTCACAGGTAAGACTATTTTCTTAAATGCATATTAATGCAGCTTTAAATTAATGATTAAGTGTTTGCAATTTGATGTTTTGTTGTCTTTTAGAAATCTTGTGTCTAAGAAATAGGTTAAATTCCTGCACACGGTCAGTTTATTATATGTACAACGTTTCACTCATGGATCTTATGACATGTATGTGAGCAGAGTGACAGCCCCTTTCCTGTTTTTTCTGGATCCTAACTAGCCTTCCTTTCCTCTGACATTGATTTTATCTATCATTTATTAGATTATACCATTTTTTTAAAGGGCCCATCCATGTGCCTCTGTGCTCCTACAGGACAAGGGTTAGGATTTTAGGTGTTTACCTCCACTGTGTGCTGTTTGTGTATGAACTTTGAGTGGAAGAGTATTTAAAGGGTGAATTTTAATAATATACAGTTTTTCTGAGTGTGTAAGGATACTATATTGAGGCAAAATGACAAATAATGTAAATGATTGTCAGGTGTGTGTGTTTCTGTGTCTTGAGAGAGAAATTTAATTGTGATATAGTCAAGAACCTCACCTTTTTGTAGCTCTTAGAGCAGGGGTGTCAAACTCATTTTCACCGAGGGCCACATCAGCATAATGGTTGCCCTCAAAGGGCCAGATGTAACTTTGAAGCAGTATGAATGCACACCTGCTCACAGACCTTCAGCATGATCTGCTTCAAAAATGCACCCTCTGAAAAAGACTTTGCAGCGCGGGCAATTTCTTCAGCCACAATAAAGCTAGCTTTCGCTGCCGCATTGTTCTCTTGAGCACATCCTGCTGCGATCGCAATTTGCCTTTTAATTCTTGCACCATTTGTACTCTTTGACAACCGCCACTGCCTCATAACACAAAAGACATACCGGTTTTTCTCCTTGAAGCACAAACATATATTTTCCTTCCCATCTTTCTTGCAACAGCCTTCCATCTGCATCAATTTTTCTCTTTCTGGACATTTTGAGATCATTGTATTTCTTAATTCGGAAAATGGCAGTGATGTGGAAACACTGCAATCTAGTTGCGGGATGCCGTCACTTCATGGGTAACATGATCGGCATGCATTATGGGAAATGTAGTTTATGGTCAATGCACCCTTTTGATTTATTTATTATAAGATAATCAGACCTTTTAAGCTCTCGCGGGCCACATAAAATGACATGGTGGGCCACATCTGGCTCGCGGGCCTTGAGTTTGACACATATGTCTTACAGGATAGTGCTGCCATCTATTGGATAAGATGGTGAAATGCATGTCTTATCAACTTAAACAGTGTAGACACAAAAAATCTTATTGGTGACTTTGAAACACTTCTGGAAATTGAAATTAGACGCCTCCTGAAACTGAACTGTTGAATACAGACCTATGTTAACAAGGCCAGTTGAGTGTACATCCATGAGTGAATTGAGCTTGTCTGCATTTGTGTTGTGGGCGCTTATATCTGACCACTTGAGTGTTGTGTGTGCATGTGTGCATGCTTTGCTTTTTTTTGTTTTTTTCAAAGGCTCTGCGGCGACCTTTTCTTGTACTAGTATGTGTCTACATTGTATTTAACATCCTGTTTTTTGCAAGGTTTGAATATCTTGCACGGGTAGTATTGTTGTGCCATTATTGTGTCATTTCTGCACATTTAAGAGGCCTCACGTTTTCACTTTTAACAGACAACAGACCTCACTAGTTTCATTGATGAGACTGTAGTAGCCCTTTAACATATATCTAGTTCTCAGTGTAGTGTTTTTTGTGTGTTTCATCGTCAGTTAAAGGAAAAGAACCTTAAGCCTTGCCTCAGGCTGCAGAGTACTTCTATTATGAATAACATATGTGTACGTTCTCTGTCTATGTTTTGAAGGGAAACTAGCTGTAGAGTGAGAGAGGAAGTTACAATGGAGAAGAACATAGAGCGATTAAAACTCCTCCTCATTTGCCCCTGTGAGTGACAGAGAAAAGGAGAGAGCGAGAAATAAAGAGAAAGAAAAAGGGATTTGTTAGGAGGAACTATGCTCAGACTTTTTGTTGCCTCTACCAGCACACATTCACTCTATCTTGTTGCTCTCTCGTTTCCTTGTCAGTGTGCTTTGTTGTCTCTCGTTGCCTCCTCCCATCTTCTGGTTAGCTGGTCATTTCCTCCTACTCTTTTATTTTTTTCCCCCATCTTCTCCGATGTGTGAGTGTGTTTAAAATTCTTGTATCATCATTGAAGAGGACTCTTTTTGAACATGTTGAGACGGGTAACATTGATACAATCATATCTTTACATGTCTGTGCTCTGTCTCTGCTTGTTTTTAGCATGTGTTCTCTCTTCCCTCTCTCTGTTCCATGTCAGTGTTTCAAACAAGGAAGCCTTGCTTTCTTGCTGTGTTCATGTTTTGTGCTGTGTAGTTGCAGAGTAATTTTGGTGAATTGAAAATTAGATGCTGTTAGTGAGACTTTTATTGTGGTTACATGAGTTTGTTTTATCTTAACCAGAGTGTAATGTTTTAATGATATTTGGTGAGATCAGATATTCTGCCCTGGGGCTGTACAAGCTTAGAGGATTGACATTGGTGTTGGTGTGTTACCTGCATGTAGATGAGATTTTGTAAAGACGTCCCCGGTGTGTTTAGTTGTCATGGAAATCAGGTGTTTTCTAAGAGAAAAGCTGTGCTCTCAGCTTTACCATTAGCATTCCCTATCAGCAGTGACTGAGTGTGTTTGTAGATAAAAGTTATGAATCATGCACATAGGCTATATGTGGAAGTGTGGACTAGATAGGTGCTGTTCTGCTGTGAACAAAATTGCTACTTTTTGCTTATATCTAAGACCAAAAAAGACAGGAAAGCTGGTGTAAGAAACACATATGCCTCTCATTTGTCAACACCAGAGTTAAAGGGTCCCGTATCTATT
The DNA here is from genome assembly GCF_021018895.1 of Seriola aureovittata. NCBI lineage: Eukaryota > Metazoa > Chordata > Actinopteri > Carangiformes > Carangidae > Seriola > Seriola aureovittata. The sequence goes on along the minus strand of NC_079367.1, from coordinate 12,737,479 downwards.
GTCAAGGGATCTTTGGTTGAAATATAAAATATTTTCCCAGAATTTAGAGTTCACATACAAGCAGTGTCAGAGGAGAAAGGAATGGTCATTGTTTCTTCAGCGTACTGTCATCTGTTAGCTAGCGGAGAGCAGGTTAAATATAGCATCTAGCTAACACTCTTCCTCTGAGAAGGAGGAACTGTGTCAACAGGTCAGTTTCCCGTCATTGTGGGTCTTCATATCATTTTCTGCTTTTATTATTTAACAGAACGAATGTGGACCATGTTCTGCTAATTTAAACTGTGTAAATGGTAAAAGTTAAGTTATATGCGGTCTTGACAGAAATGGACATGACATAAGCACCTCGATATGCCTCTTAAATTAGAGCAGTGCATGCAAACAGAGCAGTATTTCTGTGTTGTACTCAGACTGCAGACCATTGGGCAAGGCCAGTTGAAATCTTTGGGCTTGTTGAATGCTGCCTAACGGCCAACATGTTAAAGTTGAGCGATGCACAGCCTGCTGTCTGTAACAACAAGTAGGTTGTCAAAGCGAAAAAGTAAAGTACCTTAAACTGATAGTACTGTTCTATCATTGTTAGAGCTTTCCGATAACTTATTGTCCTAGCTCCGTCCCACTTTGGTTGATCCAAGCTAAAAGAAGTGTTTTTTAACTACTAGGTAATTATTTGTACATTTTTAAGTAAGGATTTGTTTGGACACAGTGTGATATTTTCTCAAGCTAAAAATGTCATTTAGCTGTGTTGTGTCACTAATATCGTTTTATGCTGTTGCAAGCATAAATGGCTGTTATGCGAGGGAAATTCACAAAGCACGAAGGAATAAAGAGGAACTTTCACAATTCTGGATGGATTCTGTGCTCATTCTTGACTTTCCCGTCAGCAAGGAAATAGTGTACAGTTTATAAGCTGTTTAACACTTAGCTTATATGCACTGTCTACACACAGCATTAATTAGGGTGCTTATTTGGTTTGCATGGACAGAGGAGGAAATGAGTAGAGGGTAATGTTTGCTGAATCAATATGTAATTTTAGGTGTGTTGACCCTATGTGTATTATCGCATTGGGTTGAAACGCAACCATACTGTTATTATTTGAGCTAATATCACAATTGCACTATATATACGGTTGGTACAAATTGTCCCAAGTGGAGGAGTTTCTCGATGTGTTGTGAGCGTAACATGGTGTGTGAGATCAATCCTGAATTCCCTGAATGGATTAAACATCCAATGCAACACCCTTGAGTGTTCTTGGGTATGACGCGACAAGCTTTGCACACTTGGATTTGGGGATTTTCTGCCAGTATTCTCTGCAGATCCTCTCAAGCTCTGTCAGAGGGAAGTCAAAAGGGGTGTCTTTCCAACATTTTGTTTTGTTATTGTGGGGTATTGAGTGTAGATTGATGTGTGGAAAAGGGGAATTTAAACAGTTTTAGCACAAGGCTGCAAAATAACAAAATGTGAAAGAAGTGAAGGGGGCTGAATACTTTCTGAATGCAATGTATGTATGTAAGTGTCACTATGTAAACTTATGGGAGTGCTTTTAATGTGTGTGTGTGTGTGTGTGTGTGTGTGTGTGTGTGTGTGTGTGTGTGTGTGTGTGTGTGTGCATGACTGTGTATCCATTAGGTGTGTGTTGGTGTTACATTTTCATTCTATGATTATTGTGCCCAGTATATACATGGTGTTATCACAATATTGATCAGACCTACAGGTGAGCAAGGTGTTACTGCATGGTGTATTTTAGCACTAACAGTGGTATTTCAGGAAAGTCTGATCAATATTGTGTTAATACTATTTATTGTGATACTTATTGGCCAGAATAATCATAGAATTAAAATTTAATACTGACACACCCCTAATGGACACACAAGCATGTACACACTTACATTAAATGTACTCCCATACGAGCTCATGGCACATCTGTAGTGCACACATACTGTGTGTATGTGTGTTTAAGGGGGTTCCAGAGGTATGCTGTGTTTACATGGAGATGGTATCTTCAAGGTACCACAGGTTCAGACTTGCTTCTGAAACCAGAAGTAGAGAGAGAAAACTAATCGAGCAAGTGGAGAGCAGAGAGATGCCAGTTTTCCACAGTTCTGGGATCAATTCTCATACCACTGAAGAACACTCAGGCTTTGGAGCAGCACTCAATAATGTGGACTCAATCTGGTTACCAGAAATGTTACCAGAGTGATTTGACTTTTTTCTTTTTCTTCATGCCTTTCTGAGAGAGTTACAACTTCTCATAAACTTGCCTGCAAGTGTAAGTGGATGTTTTTGTAATAGGTGCCTGGAGTAAAATGAATGAAGTTATCTTTGTAGCTTTTACTATGGAGTGAGAAAAGAGAAGACAGGAGGGGGTGTGATTAGGACTATTTTCTCAACAGAGGATGTACAGAATCACCCGGCTATGTGGGATTTTCCACCCGATCTCAGATGAACATGGTGTGCGAGGACTCATCTCCTGATCTCCAAACCTCTGTTGACCTGTCTTGTACCTCTTTATCCCTCAGCCCCTCTTCCAGCAAGACATTTGCTGATGAGTTGCAAAAAGACCAAACTCCACAGGTCCCACCCCGCATCAGGATACCCAAAACTCAAGAAAACGCACAACAGTCGACTCAACCTGATACTCAGCTGGCTCTGCCTTCCAGGAGGGTCTCCCAACCTCCCTCTGAGTTCAGTAAGTAGTATAATCTGCCTATAATCCTTTTTTAATATTATTTCATTAGATAGTGATAGTAGAAAGAGTACGCATGTGGGTTAGAAATGGTTGACAACACATGACAAAGTTCTGCGGTTGGATTTGAACTGGAGACACTTCAGGTCACGGTTAGTGTCTCAACCCTTAAGCCACAGGGGTGCCCCTGCATATACTCGTTCTGTAACCTATCTCTTGTTTATGTGGACTTTGAGTTGAAATAAGTTATTTATATAATATATTTATATTTATATATATTTATATAATTTATATAAGCAGCTGTGAATTGTACAAAAAATATCCATCCATCCATTAGCTCTACTGCTCATCCTTTGAAGGTTCTGGGGGCCTGGAGCCAATCCCAGCTGACATGTTAAAAAAGAGCTTAAACCATCACAAGACATAACTAGACAGATGCTGTTTACAACCTGCAGTGTATTCAGTAAGACATAGTGTGTGTACAGCCAATCAGATCTTTTCGAATTTGTATTGTTAATATCTGCTACTGGGGGGTGTTTCATAAAGTGAGATTACTAGTAAATGCAGGTTTCATATCACAAAATTGACTTCTGTAAAGCAGTTTATACAGGACTTAAGTTACCATCATTTTAGATGAGACTGTTTCCAGTTAGGCTTATTTTCTATCTTAGCTCCACTTATGGCTGAATAGTTGAGTCTGCCAACCAGATCAAATACCATGCTATCTTTAACGTTTCTCCTTGACTCCTGTGAACAAACAGTCCGATACATGTGACATTTGGGCTGCAGTTGCAGAGTAAATATATGTGCTTATGAATATGTTTTTAGGCTTGAGGGTTTAGCTTAGGCCACTTTTGCTTGAGTATCAGTATTTGTAATTAAAAGAGTGACTTTTGAATGCCATATAGATTAAATTAACAAAATGAGACAGGCACAGAAGAATATAGAAGAGGGACAGACGAACATTGCCAAGGTATTTAAAAAGTATTTCCACCATAAGAAGGTTATTATATTCCTTGACAAACTAAGTGATCTGTGCTTAATGTCTCAGGCCTGTGTTTTAAGGTAATGAATGTGGATTCAGTAAAGCAGGTTTAAATGAGTCTGATTGAGTTAGGTCTGAGTTGGCATTATGGAACAGGTGGTACAGTTTTTAGGCTTACCTGAGACTGGTTTGTCATAATAAGCTATTATGCATAAACATTTATCTAGTACCCGTCTAGTCGTCTCCTTTTTTCTTCACACATTGCAGCATTGCACAGTACTTTTCTCCTCAAACAATGACTGTTTGAACTTGATGTTGTTTAACATCGCTCACATACCTGAGGGAAATATGATTGCTTAATATTTGTTATTTACTATAGCCGCTTAACCTGAAAAACTAGTTCTTAAGAAACTCAGGCTTACCACACTGGGAAACCGATACTTTGGATTTGCCCAGTAACACTCTCGGTTGAGTTCACAAACACACTAGATTAACACAGCTAACACTTGTCCAAGATAACTGAAGTGATTGGTATAATCAGTGCTGTTATTGTTTTTAATTGTACTCAATTTCCCCATTCTTACTCTTGTTGGCTTCTTGTCAACTGAGTATTTCACTGCATTTCCCAGAATGCCTTCTAGTAACCCAGAGAGAAATAATGTAAATGTGTTGAGTTTATCTGTGGCTTATGTGTGACCCAAGTAAAGTTAGCTTCAAAATGGATGTTCATCATCTCTGTACATCTGTCCTGCCACATTTATTGATTAGAGTAATTTTGATTGTTTCTGAATTCATAATGGAAAAAATGTGAATCCATAAAACCTCAAAAATCAAATGCTACTGTGAGTAATACATACAGGTAGCAGAGCAATAATGTTGCTGTTGTTTCAAATAAAAAAAGGCAGTCCCTTACACAGAGGACAATATGTCTTTTACTGTATTGCTGTGTTGCATTATGGTTAATTGAGGCTAACACCAGTAAAGAAATGTGTCTGTGCTCCTCAGTGAAGTCTAAATCCAAAAGAGAATTATGATTCAGTAGCATACTTTTCAACTCACATCTGGGAGCAATTCTGCAAGTTTTTCTTGCAAACCAAACTTAAACTTCACAACTGTGTTCTCATCCTCTACTTCTTCCTTCAGGGCTCAGTTCAGCCGATTCACTTGATCATAGTTCTGATGAATACGAAGATCCAGACTTGTTTACTCCCAGTGTTCATCGCATGAATACACCAGACAGGGTAAGAGTCCTTCTTTTATACTTTTCCTCCTTTTGTCCTCCTGCACAATGTGAATGACATCTACCTCCTCCAACAGGATATGTCCCTGCAAGTGCCCGGTCAGGCAAAGGGGCGGTACAGTTCTTTGTGCAGTGACGATGAACTGTTGGATGATGATGAGTGAGTCATGCATGAAGCACACACAGAAAACATTTACACATACACAGAAACACAGAGACAGATTTGACTTCTGTTGTCAGTACATCACTGAGCTTGGTAATCAGCATTTAGCTGGGTTTTTGAGTGTTTACCAGGATTTAGATATCTTGCTCACCCACTCTACTCACTCTATTCACTCAGATTTCCTTCCCGCTATTTTTGTTCATTGAATATTTCGGGGTTTCATTGTGTAATTAACAACAGGCCATTGTATTTGCTGTGTTTGTAAATTCCTCAATTCATTCACTTGCCTTCATCTCAATATCTTCTTCTTTACTAGTCAGTGCTGTAAAGCTATCTGTAAATGTGATTATCTGTGTAGTGTAGTTTAGTGTTCTGACCTACAATGTAAACCATCTTGGACTTTTCATCAGTGTTGTCAAACTGTTATGTGCGATGGTGAGGGAGTGGCAGAGCTTGAAATTATGTCAAAATTGAATTGAGACAGGTTCGATCACATAACACAATGCAGTAGTTACAATGATTATACTGACTCTTCTGGAAAGCCCATATACCATCTATCTCATCAGAAAATGATTAAATCTTCATTGACATGATACTACTCACTCATGATTTGCATTAATGGGCATTAGCTGCCATGATCAGCGGTTGACGGGGGTTTTTTTAAGTTCCTTGCTCGTAGTAAGTGATTAATAGCCTTTGATTACAAGTGTGAGAGGTTTGGAAAACTGATTTTGCACTGACTGGAACTTTAATACCGACGAGACTTTATGGCTATTTTTGGTTTTTATTTTGAAGAATCAAGTCACAGTATAGGACTGATACGACAGAATTGAGATAACATCTGTTTTTACCCATATAGACTGTGAATCATTTGTTTAAAAAAAAAAAAAAAAAAAAGCACTACTTTCATTTTGGTTGAGCACTATTAATCTGTGTGTGTGTGTGTGTGTGTGTGATGATATATGTGCTTATTTCTATGTATCCAAAGTCCGACCCTATGGCAGGATGTGGGCCTCAGCAACTTGCAAGGCAGTGTCTACCTGCCAAACACTGGCAGACTGGCTTCAGCCACTAAAGAGGACGGCTCTCAGCTCGCTGCAGTCATCAAAATGGGCTGGCTGGATAAGAATCCACCTCAGGGGTATGAATGGCAACACATAAACACACAAACTGAGGTTCTGCTAAAAGGGGGATCAAGTGCTAAATACATTTTGCGCAGAGCATAAAGCCTTCAATTAATAAGAACAATGGAAAAAAAAATATGCTGACACATTCAAGTACTTACTAGTTGACTAATAGCTATTCCAGTAGTAGGCAAGTCAGTTTATTTATAGAGCACATTTAAAAGCAACAATTGTTTAGTGCTTTACAAAGAGATGGAAACAAGACATAAATAAGGATTATGTGTATATAAATATGTGCAAATGAATAAAATAATTATTGCTTGTGTGTGTGTCCTCTTACATAGGGCTCTTTATTACCAGAGACGGTGGGTGAAGCTGGATGTTGACTACCTGAGATACTTTGACAATGAAAAGGTATGACCACACACATGCAGAAGAATTCATCACATTATAATATCGGTCACTCCTACATCCACTGATGATTTTAGACATGCTTTCCCTCTCAAACAGCAACCCACACACACACACACCTTAACTACATGCAGTCCCGTGCACATACACTATCAACCACACACACACACAATCTGAATGCTGCATGGTAGATATGGATCTGTTTAACAGAGTAGCTGTTGATGTGTGTGTGGTGTTTTGTAGGAGATATATTCCAAAGGAATCATATCAACAGCCTTCATCACTAATGTGACCAGTGTGGGAGAGCTCAAGTTTGACGTCGCCACAAACAATCGAACATTTATCTTCAGGGCTGAAAATGAAGGTCTGTCCTTTTTCTTTGGTCATCTGTGTTTGTGATTACATTGTAATATGTCATATGCATATGTCTTATTTATGTGCAAATATACATCTATCAAGGTTTATATAAATTTGTGCATGTATTTTTACAAACCACATTTATTCATACATTTGATTGAACATCTATCCAGCTGAGAGGAACGACTGGGTGACTGTACTGCAGGATTGCACCAAGGGGCGCCATCGGCGCAGCACCATGAACCCTGCTTCACCTTTGACCCCGGACTATCAGGGCTATCTGGAGCTCAAAGGGTTACGCTCCAAACTTTATACTGTTGTCGTCTCAGATAAGGTCTTCCTCTACAAAAACATTGATGTAAGGAAATTAGCCTTGTGTACAAATCACAGACTTCAAATAAATCTTATTTTAGTGTAATGCTAATTTTTTTTGTCTTTATTTTGCAAAATACTATACAGAAAAAATATGAGCAGTAATGATGAAAGTATAATGTACTTTTTTTTTTATTGTACAAATAATAATATACAATAATATTATACTTAGTGATTAAAATGCATCTGTTGATCCATAATGGAAGAAAAAACTATGTAAAATGATGTACCATTCTCCTTTTTTCTTCCAGGACTATCGTATTGGAGTTGGTATCACATCCATTGAGATGAATGTAGGAAATATTAAAGAAATGGATCGTCGTAGCTTTGATCTCACCACACCCTATCGCATATTCAGGTACTGTATGTACACACAAATGCAAAACACACACTTACACACTTACTCACTATACTCACTGTCATGTGTATACAGTAAACTCAAACTCTAAGCCTGGATGTATGTTGTTTACACAAACACTGATTATTTTTTTTCTCATCTCAGAAATGAGTTTATGTTTTCTCAAAAGGATTTTAAGTGCAAAGATAGCCATTCTTCATTGCAAGTTGACGTCTGAGTTGGTCTTGGTGCTAGGATACTTGCGGGAAATGAGATCATGTTGTTTATACTGAGAACTCCCACCGGCCATCTATCCTCGGAGTCCTCAGCTGGACATCTTTTGAGAATGTGAAAAGCCCTTTGTACAAGGTTGTGTGTTTGTGTGTGAAGAAGAGTGAGGGCTATGTGTGTGCACAAGTGTATGTGTTGGTGTGGTGTGTGTGGTCTTTTGGCTGACAGTGCACAGCCTGCAGTGCAAGGGCTCAGCTTGACAGGATGGGGAAATCTGAAAAGGCGTTGTGTATTTGTATAGAGTTGGACTGTGTGTCAGTGTGTGTCTTGGTCTAAGTGTGCTTTGACTATATATGTGTCTCTCTGCATGTACATTTTTGTGTGTGGTGAATCAACATGAAATGTTTCTGGAGGGAGACAAAGATTGTGTGTTTTTGGCACGTGTTTTTATGTAGACAGTTTTATGACTCGAGTCATTTGAAGAGTGTGTGTATGTGTATTTTAAGGACAGAGAGAAGCAACATGTTGTTTAGCAGAAGAAAAGAGGAAGGATTCAGACACGAGAGTCTGCGTCAAGCCACAAATCTGTCTATGTGTGTATATGATTGTGTAGTTTCCAGTCTTAGACTCAAGAATATTTAGCAGAGGAAGGGTCACTTCTCAGAGGGCCCATTAGCAGAGGGATACACACATATACAGGACCAGCACAGGCTTTCTCATCTCTGTCACTTGGTATCTGGCTGTGACACTGTCATGTCGGCATTAACTCTCGGCCGTGTGTTTGTCTCTGTCCGCAGTTTTATAGCTGAGTCAGAGCAGCTAAGAGAGCAGTGGGTGGACGCCATGAGGAATGCCATAGGTGAGGCATTGTCCAATAGCGAGGTGGCGGACCGGATCTGGGCGGAGCCTAGCAACAGTAACTGTGCCGACTGTGGGGCTCCCAAGCCGGAATGGGCAGCCATCAACTTGTGCGTGGTGGTCTGCAAGCGATGTGCAGGTCGGTGTGCGCATCTATGTTTATACATTTTTAGATATGAATGTTTTCTGTTTTCTTTGACATTGTAATCAGCATGTTTGTTTATGTGTATTTATTTATCCTCTGCTTTGTGTTGCAGTGACAGTAGGTATGTAGGGATAGGGATGTAAGCCAAATGTCATTTAACTCTCATTAGAATAGTTGTGGACAACTTGTTGTAGAATTTCACATTAGTGTTACATGGTAAGGATGTAATTTGTCAAAGTGTGTGTGTGTGTGTTTTCAGGAGAGCACAGAGGACTGGGTCCTAGCATTTCAAAGGTTCGTAGTCTAAAGATGGACAGGAAAGTCTGGACAGAAGAGCTTATACAGGTACATGTACACACACACAAAATATATCTAAAGTTTTGAGACCTGCAAAAAATTACAACATGTTTCAATCAAATCTGTTGCCCTACAGGGATATGTGCTACTTATTTGTTACCAATGCATTTAGCTGCTTAATACCTGACAGAGCTACAGGTTCATTTGTACCTAGGCACCAGTTTATGAGGTACAGTTGTATAATATAATGCAGTTTAATGCAGTTATCCTGCAATGCCAAGCTTTTATTGATTCTGTGTCAGGGGTGATGATTAAACTCTGTGTTATTATCTGAGGCAGTAGTTAGACACATTAGTGTAGAGAATATTTACACCTTGGTCCAATATTATGTAATGTAAATAATAATACTGAAATTGTAAAGGCATAGCTAATAAAGTGCACAGTGTATAATGTCAGAACACATCATGCAGACCATGCGGAAATACTTATCCTAAACCCTCTGTGATGCAGGTGTTCCTGTTGCTAGGCAATGAGCGGGTAAACAGTTTCTGGGCAGCTAACATCCCGCCAAGTGAGGCTTTGACACCCTCTAGCTGCAGTGAAGAGAGACGGCGCTTCATCACCAACAAATACCGCCAGGGAAAATACAGAAAGTACCACCCTCTGTACGGAAACCAGAGAGAGCTCAACAATGTAAGTAGAAATTAGTTTTCATCATCTGTGTTACCCTTGTGTTGAGATTTGAATCTACACATCTGAATTTCTGTGGCCACAGAAATTGAATAAGATCATATGGGATATTCCGTCAGAGGTAAGAGTTAGTCAACATATCTTGGGAAAGAAAGGCTTTAGTACACAGGGAGGATTTAAAGGCATTTGAGATGGTTGGTTTAGCAATCCATTATGACTAAATTGTATTTTTAACTCATCTTCATTCATTTACTCACTTTTCTGACACCCATTGCAGCTGAATGTATTAGTGACGTTTCCCATTGCCCAACAACGCAGTGCCTCCCTTAAGAGCTGTGTGCGTATGTCTCATAAAGGGTCATAGGTTTAGTTGTGACTGGATTTTATGTAGACATGTATATATACACCATACTCTGTATATCTAACAGCTTCACTCCTCAGACTGTGACTAAGATTCCAAGAATAAATAGGTGACTATACATTCTGTGTATTTTAGTCCTTTCAGCGTTCACTCATGTACAGACCTGTTAGATAGATTGACTGACAGACAGACAGAGAAACAAAGCAGCTTTAGGCTGTGAAACCAGTTAAAAAGAACATAATACATAAGTTAGTCTCTTGGTGTAAATACACTTTTTAGAGCCTAATATGAGCTTGAAAGGCAGGGTCCTAGATTACAAAAGCTGGCTGAATCCCTGAGTAAGTCCAGTATGTAACAGTCTGCCAATGCAGTAAGCTTAATAACTGACATCCAAAGTCAAAGTAAACTAAACACAGACAGAATGATATTAATGCCGGTTTCAAATAAACTCCTGTGAATTCCTGGCTAAAACTTAAGTTTGGGGGGTTTTATATTGTTCCCTTGCTGTGCTCCACTGTGTGCGGTAAATGTCTTAGTGTTCAGACCCAGCTGGGTCACTCATTAGCTGCTTAACCCACTTACCACAAACAAAGTGGACTGTTCACAGACACACTGAGTGTGTGATTGAGTCACATTTAGCACCTGACTGTGGGTTCTATTTTTCCTCCTTAAAGCATTTCAGTGTGTGTGTATGTGTGTTTGTGAGTCACTGTATGTGGGACACACACACACACTAATTCACACCGACCATTGCTTGTTTTGGTTAAAACTGGTCTTCATTCAGCCTCCCTCAGTGATAGCAGATATCTCTTTTTCCTTTTACTACTTTTCCTCCATGTTGCTCTTTCATGGTATCTCTTGGGGATACCATCTGTTCGGCTTTTCTTTTGACTGCAGGATTTTATTTAAGACAATAATAATAATAATAGTAATAATAATGTTAATGATAATGATAATTACCCTGATAGCTGCTCCAGCTGTTTTTCTCTTTTCCTGGTCAAAACACTTGAAATTCTTCAGCTCTGCATTTCTCTTATTTCCTCTTGGGTGTGTCTTTAGAAAAAATATACTTTGCACTGTGTCAGTTATGCTGTTGTGTCAATTATACAACGTGACAAGGCATTGAAAGTAAGGCAGTGTGTGTGAGAGTATGAATGGAGAGGAAAACAGTAGATTGTGTGCCATATGAGCATAAGAGCACCTGTGGGCTACATTCAGGTTTGTTGATCTAGTCCTGGCTTTTTATCCCCACTTCTCTGTTTCCTTTCTTCTTTGTTTTTCCCTTTTTTTCTAAACGTGACATCATTACTCACTGCTTTAGCAGGAATGTGCTGTAACTCCGCCTCTCCTCCTCCTCCTGTCCTCCTCATTGTTTGGCTGGGACTGCCGAAGAAAGTTGATCTCTTCACTCCTGGCTCTTTCTTTTATTTGTAAGTGGCTAGTATTCCTTTTACTTTCTGTCAGCGCATCACAAACTAGGACTTTTTTGCATTTGCAACTTATGTGTTTGTGTGTGTGTCTGAGTCAAATGACATTCAAACAGAGGAATGATTGAAAGGAACTGAAAACTATCAGGTAAGGTTGGGTATGAACCAAGCTATAGGACAGGGTACTGAAAGTATGATGTGTGTGCAAATGTATGTTCTTGTGGATTAGCTCTGTAAAGAAGGTGAGTCTCAGTGTGTGCTTAACTGGTGTTGTTTAGTGCAAGCACAGGAATGTGTGTCAGTGGACTTTGGCTCTCTGACAGTGTGTGATTTCAGTGTAGTTGAAAAAACCCATATTTAGATGTGTGTGTTTGGCACAGTTTTGTCTTGAGACTATGATGACTGCTGTACTGTAACTCTGTGTTAGTGAGTGCACATTAGAGTTATTGTGTCTGTATGTATGTTTTTCACTGGAGTGGGCTGAGATATGTTAAGATACATATTAATGTGTGAGTAGGCATGTTTGTGTGTGTGTGTGTGTGTGTGTGTGTGTGTGTGTGTGTGTGTGTGTGTTCTCTGCACTAAGTAGATGATAGGCTCACCTCTGTCAATGGACATCATTGTCTCTCTCCCTCTCTCACTCTATCCCCTCGTGCTTTGTTCCCCTCCTCTCTTTGCCTTTTGCTGTCTCTCTTTTCCCTTTCATTCATTAACTGGGTTTTATGTTCCCATGCACGAACATAGTGTTTATATTTTTATTAAAAATGTGTAAAAATGTTCAAACTCTTCTTTTGAGGACCTGAACTCTGTGTAGTATGTGTGTCACTAGTGTGTTAAGAATGAAGATGACAGCCAGTCATAAGCCTGTCTTTTGTCTTTCTCTATGGTGTATTACCATATTACACTGATATGTGAACCTTTTTTTCAGAGCCTTTTGGTTGACATATCAAAATGCTTGAAATGTTTTGTTGTTTGATGTGAGAGAGTGAAGAAACCAAAGAGCACTTGCTGGAGCATAAGAGATGTCTGACAGAGAAATGTTCTGAATGGCACTGAGTTATTTGACACAGGGAAGTGGTTAAGTTTGAGAGTATGTGTGCCAAGGGCCAGTTGATGTCTCATGTTACCATACATCATTGTTGCATTTGTTAAAACAAAGCTATGTGTTTCAACAATGTAAAGATTGTAAAGCTCATCCACTGTTATGATCCCACATTAGCTTATATATCTCTTTTTTTTTTTGGCATGACAAGCAATACCAGTCTCCTAAGCGTGTTTGTTGTGTCTGTGTTGACTGCTGGTCACAATCAGTATGTTATTGGTTCTTATTATAGCAAATTGACATAGCTGACAGGCAGTAGTAAAAGCTCTTTATGGGCTTGTTTTTATGCTTTTAGAGTTTTGGAAAGTGCTTTCCATAGGAAAATCCATCTCTCTTACCCTTTCTTTCTGTCCATTCCCTGCTGCTGCTGATTCTTTTGTCTCATCTTTCTTCCCTTTTCCAGCTAAATCCAAACATTTCCTAATTCACACTGTACGATTCATTTGCACAGGGAGATCTGCTTGAGATGCGATCTGCTTTCTTGTTTATTTCCCAGTGCTTTTCTTTTCCCCCCTTTTTGTCTGTCTTTCAGTTTTTCCTCCATGTCCTATTTATTCTCCTCTCTTCCCCTCCCTCATGTGTCTGGATTTTCACCTCGGCCTTCTCCATCTCCCTCTCTCTGGAAACTGTCCCTGGTGATGTAATGATGGAACATATGTGGATAAGTGCTCTTAACCATCTGGATTATATATATATATATATATATATATATGTGTGTGTGTGTATGTGTGTGTGTATATATATATATATATATATATATATATATATTCTGGGGAATTGGGTATATATATATATATATATATATATATGTATATGTACGTGCACATGTAAATGGGGGTGTAGTTTTGGAGGTTCAGTATATGCAAAAGTGGACAAAGCAGAATTGGCTGCATGTGTTCATGTCTGTGTGTCTGTACATAGGGGGTCTGAATGTATCATGTTGAGTTTGTAGCCAAGTATAATCAGTCTCTGATTAATGTGCTTCACTGAAATGCTTTCATCTTACTATCACAATATTTTTCTTTCTCCTGTTGTCATCTCTTTCTTTTCCTCCAATTCCGTCCTATGGAACTGCTGAGGCCAGATGGAGGCCTGTGATTTTAGACACACCCAGATAAAATCTTTCTGTCTCTGTCTCTTTCCCTTTCTCCCTCTCTCTGGGGAAATTGGGTAAGATTCTTGAATTCCCTTCTCTTCTCTCTGTCTCTCTCTCTGTTATTACATTACTCCCAGTTTCATAGGCAGCAGATGTTGGAGGGCGTGAGGTCTTGAAACATTCAAACAACCTATTTCCTCATTGTACTTTGTTCTGATTGGTTCACTTCTCTTGGTCAGAGGGAACATGGAGACCTGTTGATACATTACACTACATTGGCCTACATACAGCATAGTTTTCACATGTATGGCCACATAGAATATTGTCCGGTTTCCTGGAACATACACATATGCAGTTATCAGTCATCACATTACATCCCACTGTATTGATCCATACTAGCTAGGTATCTGGACTACATTGTGTCTTTTGTCAAATTACAGTGTTTCATGATATGGCCTGGCTTGGAGCATGGTGGCTAATGTAGGACAATAGGTGCTGATCTGAAGTATTGACTTCTCTGGTTTGTAGCTTCAGCTACAGCTCAACATGGTCAGTTTCATGTGATGGTTAAAAGAAATATGTTGCATATGTCACAGCAGACTAAATGCTCAGTAAACATTAGTTTATTCTGATGTGTAAAAAATGAGTAATCGGTCCAGAACTGACAATGGGATTGGGTCAGCTGGGAAACACTTTGGGTTTAGGTACTGAGGAGTGAATTAAAGATGAACTGAAGCAATAGACTACAAGAAGAGAGGTTAGCAATGCAGGTAATTGTTTCCCAGGCAAAGGGGAAGAGAAGGTACAGAATCAAATTCAAGCTGAAAAAGGTAAAAAAGAGAAAAAAAAAAAAAAAAGTAAATCAAACCACTCCAGGGATCCCAACTCTGTCTAGCACATGGTTTTGCATGGATCCAGTGACACTGTGCTTTTCCTACTGTTCTTTCACGTTGTTCGTTTTTCAGACTCTGAATGAAATCTTTTGAACTCTCTCACCTCTGTGTTTCTGCCTTTCACTCTAGTTTGACTTGTTTCCCCCTCTGAGCCCTGATCACAGGTGTCTCTCATTTACCGCATCTACCAAACTTCCAAGGTTTTAAAAGGGAAAACTACAACCCCCCTGCCCATTTTCCTTCCTTTCTGCTGCTTTCTGTTTAGTGTGATCAGATGTAATGAAACACAAAACAAGTATAGAGAGCGAAACAAAAAGACAGCAGGCCTCTTAAGATAAGGCAGATTTTCTTTCAGCTGTGTTGGTAAACACTGTCCAATATCTGATGTAAGTCTTTTTTAAGTGATGCAATTTATGAAGTGGAAAGTCGAAATCAAATCGCTCTTTAAAAATAGGGCAATTGTGTTTTGCGTTGCTATAAATATGATTTACTTTCTTTCTTAATTGTTGATGTCTCTCGTGAATTTGACATGAAATTGATTACATCAAGTTAGGGTTCAGTATTTGTCTTCAAATCTTTACATCCCTTCTTCAGTTTGTTTCAACACAATACCTCCGCTTTTGATAGTTGACTGGTGTTTTAGCCATGAAATCTGTAAATTTGTACCTGAAAATAGCATCTGTATCGTTATGTAAACAAAAAGTAGCTGCCGAAAACTATAGCAGACCCCTGAAATAGCTAGAATGCAACTTGCAGCTCGAAATAATATTGATTACCAGGTCCTATATACCAGCTCTGTTGTGGCACTCATGGTCCATTTCACGAGGTTATTGAAGTCTTCACTATTGTTCATGTGGATGTGGATGTTTTCCACTGCAGATGGCTGACTACAGGTTTTTGTTCAGATGTCTTCTATAGTGTGTGAGACAGAGAGAAATGCATTTTGGCTCAGTGTCTTTTTTGTGTAGGGATGTGTCTTGTGCAATTTTAATCTTTGTTAATTGGTTTGTTTGTCAGTTTGTGTGTGTAGTGGCTCAGTAGTGATTAAATAGAGGAGGGGTTCCGTCTGTATGTGTGACGGAGTGCTGTGGAATTTCTCAATCAGATCCAAAAGGGTTTATTGGTTTTAACAGAAGACAGACTTGTGTGTGTGTGTGTGTGTGTGTGTGTGTGTGTGTGTGTGTGTGTGTGTGTGTGTGGTTATGTGTGGTTATGTGTGTGTTTTGAGTTCCTCAGCTGTAAAAACACTGCATCCTCCTTTTCTCAGATGTAACATCTTTCCTGTCCAAACCCCCTTCCTCTTTTTTTTTTTTTAATTTAGGTTTACAGTACATGGACAAAGTAATTTCTTTAAGGTCAAATTATAATCTAAAGATCACAACTCTGAAGTTTTATCCTTTAGGATTGTTTTCTGGTTCATAAAATCTGTATCTTTATTCTCCATCTTGTTGAAAAACTTCTCTCCAAATGATGTTTGATAATCCAGTTGTATGAACTAAAAACAGAAGTATTATGTTCTGAGTGTGAGAAGATTGTCTTCTTCTGATGTTTTGACATTAGCGTGTTTGTTTTAGACTCTCAACAAATGACTGTTTTTCTTTCTGTTTTGCCAAAGATTTAAATTTCCCACCAAAGTTGTGTGAATTTTCATCTTAACTGTTGTTTTTGCTCACATGGCCTCATGTTGCACATTCAAACGTTGTGATTACTATTCACTGGGATGTAATAAAATGTTGGAAATTCCGCAATGGTCTCTTCAGTAAAATAGAGAATGAAAACAATTAATTTAAAACTGCATTTTCCCAAATAACTACTTGAGTTTTTCTAATTTATAATAGAGAAGACACTGCATTAGTCTCTACTTGGATATGGCATGGTGTTGTTGACAAGTGCTGGCCCAAGTTGAGCAATGGTTCTGGATTATGAGAGGACCTTCTGCATGTTTTAAAGCCTGCCTACACAGACACACCACACATACACACATTGCCATGTCTGTTTGGCTTGTTATTCACTTTGTTTTTACTTTGTTTGACTCAATTTTACATGGACCTCAGCTGTTTCCTTCGAAACAATAAGCTGACAAAATCTCATGACATGATTAAAGCCTGATCAGCAGCTGAAGGACTGAAGTCATCAGTTCATTATCAGTTGTGTGTCATCGTAACACATTTTGTAATCTCTTCTATTTTTCTCACTGTAACTGGATTCCTGCCTTGCACACTCTCTTTGTCCTCTGTCCTATATCCACTTGATGCATTCTTTCTTTCCTGCCTTCTGTCTTCTTTTAGTGTCTCACTTTATCATATCTCACTTCCTCATCACCATTTTCTTCCTGACTCTAATTGTATTGCAGTAGTATTACAAATGCCATAAACATAATAGTCCCATAAGTTTTGGATCATTTTATATTACCAGAATAGTATGGTTTATTGTGTTTGACCAGTTCAGTTCATGTTGGTATAGACTGTATGTGGTTTTACATGTGCTGTAATTACCTGGTTCTCATCTTAGCTTGCTGCTGTGTCTGGAACACAGTTACATGTCTATTTCCACAGCACACAAACACATCATTGTCTCGCTATTTTTGCACATGCACATTTACTCTTTTGTTTCTTTATGTTTTGATTTTTTCTTCCTCTCCCCTTCTTCCTAGGCTCTGTGTATAAATGTGCAGTGCAGTGATGTGCTGGAGACATTAAGTCTGATCTTCTGCGGTGCAGATGTGAATTGTTCAACTGGTATGGCAAGTTGGCCTTCCCCCCTCTCCCTGGCCAACGCACACTCACAACTCTTACAGGCTGAGTTAATTAGCCATAATCTCAACACAGGTACAGTATAATTGCACGCACAGAGTCGCATGAAAGCACCTGGGTTTTTAATTACCCTGACATAAGGGTTGACTAGGGTTTTCATGAAATTGTTTATCAATGATGTGTGACAGACGGCAACAAGTTTATATCATATATCATAGATTGTGAGTTATTTGTTTAAGTCAAACTAAGGATGAAAATGGCTCAGCCCCATGTACATTTGAAATGATAGTTTGCAAATGATATTCACTTTATATGTACTATATGCCTGATTGTGTCTACTGTATATTGTTTGGCTATGTGACAATAATACAATTGAATGCACATTCCTTACATTTTCTTTGACGTGTTGCTATTGTGCAATTTACATTTGCTTTCCAGTAATGATGACTTTTCTAAATGTTACATAACCAAACACACATTCCTGTCATACCCAGGAATGTTTTGGGTGTTGTCCACTTAACTTTACCAGATGTACTATTTCATACTCCCAGTAGATGAAACCCTATATGATAGGTTTTGTAAAATAAGGTGTTTTATTTTTTGGTTTGTTTTCCTGCAGAGCTGCCACGATCAGAGATTGGCGGGGCCATGGAGGCGGTACATTACTCAGCACCACCTTGCGTGTCTCACAATGGCTTCCTGTTCAAAACTGCATCCATGGCTCGGGCTGTCACTGAGCGCAAGGCCAGAGAGGGTATGCACAGACACTGTGCAACACTAACACATCTTTTACATATACTCAGTCACAGCTGAGCTGTTCTAAACAAATTTATGTATTACTTTAAAATAACCACACTGTAAAAGTCTCATCAGCTTTAGTAGGAAGAATTTTCTTATGTCCTGCAATGTTAGAAAGACAATGCTGTAATATTATGCTTGGTAAATCTTTGTTTTTCCATGTAGAGTTCAGTCGTCGCTGGTGCACCCTGAATGATGGCACTTTCAGCTACTATGAGAGTGACAAGAACTCAAACCCTAACGGAGCTCTGAAAGCTTCAGAGATCGTCTGTCTGGCAGTCGACACACCTGAAAAACATGGGTACACATACACACACTCATTCACTGATTCACCCACTGTCTGTCTGAAATACAGGATCTATTAAAAAAATGAATTAATACATGGCTAAAACCAAATATCCATGTTATTCTTGAGACTAGGCTGTCCTAGGGAAATATACCGCATGTGTGGATGTGTAAACATCACAAAATGACTCCTTTCGCCCCTTTTCCCTCCTGTTTTTAAATTGCCCTCTTCCTTGTAATCTCTCTTTCTATAGGTACGAAAATACCTTTGAACTCTACTCTGAGTCAGAGCGTCTCTATCTGTTTGGCACTGATGATCCAGACAGCCACAAAGAATGGGTCAAGTCTATTGCCAAGGTAACTACCAAATACACACTGGGGTCTAGAACCAGAAAGTTTTGCAGTTCCTGCTATGCTCAACTGGGAACTGCCGTCTTGTGGTCAGGACAGGAGTAGCTAATGCTGACCTGTTTCCTGCGTTACTTGTTTTCCTTCAGAACAGCACTCGATAAGATAATTTTCTGCTGCATGATGGTGTGAAATGAAGCAAGAATTATTTTGACCTTCTGCGTTCATCTGCAGTTTATGCAACATGCTAAAAATAGATGCAGTAAAGTGTTTTTACTCAAAATTCTGTCATTATTGTTAAAAAAAAAAAAAAAAAACTTTGGAGTTTTGCACAAGATATCATCCACGATATGGATGATGCTGGGTAGCCTCTGTCCAGGACTGGCTGAATCAAGTCAAAGTGAAGCTTTGGGAAGTCTGCATTGGCTGTTTTGACCAAGATGGTAGATGAACAGCACATCCATGGCTCCTGCATGTGTAGCCACAAAGACAATATATGACCTGACCCAAACATGAATTTATTTCATTTACTGACTGCCAGTGAATTGTTGTACATGAGCTTTGTGCAGAACCTTTCTTCTTAGGATTTAATTAGTATTGGTTATTGAGGAGGGTTTCACTAATACACAAGAGAATGGTTAAATCATCATCAAAAGAGACGATTAATAATGTGAAATGCACTACAAAAGCTACAGTGTCCCCCTTTTATTTGCAGAGCTTTATCCCAGCCTCTGCAGAGCCTTTACTGAGGCTGGGTTTTGAAAGGATTGGGCGGCTGAAGTGTAAAGATGGCTTGAACCTACAAACATCCAAGGTTGGTTGGTTTGCTCTGGTGGGCTCCACACTTCACGCCTACCTGGAGGACAACAAGGGGGAGGAGATCCACCTCCGCAAACTGAATGAACTCTGTGAGTGAACACAAATGCATGGATACAACACAAACAGCACTTTTACTGCATGCATCCTGTAATCTGTACACATACTGTATATGAAATACAGCAATCTGAACCACAGTCATTTTCTGAAAGCATGGCTCTCTGGAATAATGTGAGTACAATGTGTTTGTGTTTTACAGCCATCCAACAAGACAATGAGGTGCTGGTTCTGGTGGAGAGAGGCAGGTGAGAAGAAAGAATCATTTCAGATTTCTAGTTATATTTCTAATGTTTAAGGGAAAAATAGATGTGTCACTCTGTGTTTAACTTCACAACCTCTCCTACAGTTTAAAGCTACTTCAAATAGCATGATAATCCCAATTGTATAACATTTAGTCTTAATTGTAAAACTCTGTCTCAGGTGTCTATTCTCCACTTGTTGACTGTTATTGTCTCTCTTTAACTCTTCCCCCTCTGCCTCCCTCTCTCTTTTCTCAGAACGCTGTACATAGAGGGAGAGAGGAAGCTGGATTTCGCCGGCTGGTGTGGGGCCATCCAGACGGCAGCAGGGAGTGGGGGAGACACACTGAGCCAGCAGCAGCTCACAGAGACAGACATACCTGTCATCGTTCACAGCTGCATCGGCTACATCACTCAGTGCGGTGAGCGCCATGCAGAGGTGTACACAGAGCGGGACACAAAGAGCCACAGCATTTACTCCATCTCACACTGTGTCGACATACACAGGCACACACACATTTGTCATGAGGTCATGCTCTATATCTCTGGCTTGCACACATACCTGCACTCACATCATGGAAGTAGCTTTAAACTCTCTACATTGCTGTATTAAATTCTGGCCTTTCTTCCAATTACTGTGTGTGCACACTTGGCACTTTCTGTCTGTGTGTCCTCATGTGACTATAATAGCAGGAGTTCTGGCTCTGAGTTAGACCAACGGACTGCAAGTCAACAAAACAACTCTGTTCCACCTCCATTTCTCCCCTCGCTCCCTCCGTGGTGCTTTTGTATTCTCCTCTTAATCCCTGACTCTTCATTCCTCGTCTTCCACCCACCCTCCACCAGCTGATCTGCCGTTTTCACTCTGACTAGTTTTCTTTCTCCTTTCTGTCAACCCCTGTGTTCTCCCTTTGATCCTTCCCCTCCATTTACTGTATGCTCTTGTGTTGCCATGTATGCACAAGGGTGTATAGGAGCTGTGTGTGTGTCCATGTGTGTGGGAGTCCTCATTATGATGATATCCTCTACTTTCCCATTGGGAATGTTAATCTCTCTGGTCAGCTTTCCAGGAAATCGGGGCAGAACTGTCTTTGTTCTCGCCTCCATTTACTGGCAGTGGTCGTTTACCGTGACACAACTTCTGATGTAATTATCCTTTATATTATTACTTGGTGACCAGGAGCAGGGTTTTTTAAACTTTTTGCAAATTATAGTGACTTCTACTGGACAACTGATGTTTGGAGCCATATGAAAAACTGCAAGCCCATAACCTGGTATTTCTGGTCTTGATAAATGGTTCAAATCTGTCATAATGAGACTACATTGTAATCAGGCCTCACTTGAGAAATTTAACACGCTTCTGGTTGAATCAGGCTTTTAATCATGACACACTGCCACCAAATGCAGCTAACTGACCAACAGCACAAAGACATTTTTAATGACCAGAAGCCCTCCAGTGGACATAACTTGCATTGAGTCATTTCAACAGTGTTTCACACAAGGACGCTTTGTTTTCTGAGTATATAGAAAACAATAAATCACACATTGTAGAAAACTGTTTGTAGAAATTGTAGTAACTGCCAGCACTGCTCTCTGTTCAGTTAAACCTTTCAGGCATGTTGTAGCCCTGTCTGGCAACACCAATCAGTGATGTCACAGCCGATATTTTGCTGTTTTGCCATATTTTGCTTTTAGTAGTGACTTGATGGCTGATGAATAACACAATTTTTGACATCACTTTAACATGTTTGGTCAAAGAGCTTGACTGTTTTAGCCTTTAGAGAAGGGTGTATCTGTAGATTTTTTTTCAGAACCCAAAATTGGATATCCAGATATTCTGTCCTTATAACCAAGCTGTAATTTTGAATTGATCCTGTTCAACCCTTTCTTGTGGACTTTTAGTAGAAAATTGTTTTTAAGCTACAGTGTCATGTATTTTAAACTCTACAGTTTTAAATGTCTTATGAGTTCAGTTCACATTTTGGAATCTATACTGTACCGTATGGTCCTTCTTTTGAGTTGGAGGAACAAGATATCTTGTGGTGTATGTTGACTGTGTCTGTAAAATGATGTTGTGTGTGAATGTGTTCGTCAAGGCTTGACATCTGAGGGGATCTATCGTAAGAGTGGTGTGAACTCGCGTGTGGCAGCACTGTGTGAGAGATTTCGGCGTGATGCTCGCAGTCTCCGTCTGAAGGAAGGAGAGCACCAGGTTGACGACGTCTCCAACACACTCAAGCGCTTCTTCAGGGAGTTAGAAGAAGGACTGTTCACATCAGAGGAGGCCAGCACTTGGCTCACTACAGCTGGTAAGATTTGCAAAATTGTTGTTGCACTCTGCTACAGTAATAATTTAATGGTTTCTCATATCACCTGAACCACAAGAAACTCATCTTTACACTTGGATCTAGTGGTATATAGCTATGTAAATAGTTTTGTTATTATTTTATGAAGTTTGGAGATACAATACTTGCTGTTGAGACTCTTTTAGAGGTAAATAAAATGGAAGTTGTCCTGGTTTTTCAGTATAATCCATACACCTCAGGAGAGTTTTAACTGTTTCGGGACTATTTATATATACTATCTAAATTGTAATTGGACGGCAGAAGATGTCTCAGTGGCTGATATCTAAAAACCTCTAAGGGCAATTAAAGGGGGAAACTGGGGAATGGGTGTTTTGGAGAAGTTTGGAGAAATTCAGTCAATGCATTGCTGTTGAAATTACACCGAAAATATGATGGAATCCAAATGCTTTCAGTTGCCAGATCAGGTGTCATGTTGTTGCTGTTCACAAGCAAATATGGCCTTTATGTCAGAACACGACAGTAAATGTGCATCAGGATCTTTTAACTCAGTTTTGAATCTCACGCTCTGTTGCTCTCTGCTTTTTGTTTCTGTCTCTCTCTCTTTTCTCGTTTCTCCTCCATCACATTTTCTCTTTTGTCCTTTAACACTCTCATCTTGTGCTTTACATTTTTCCCTCTTGCACTTCCTGACTCTCTCTGATCTTGTTGCTCTTTATATTCACTGTATTCAAAATCTCCTCCCTTCCTCCCTCTCTCTGTCTTGTACTCCAGCCATTCAGGATGAAAGTATGAAAATCTCCCAGTACCAGCTGCTTCTTAACAGACTGCCTCGCGTCAACAAGGCTACACTACAAGCCCTTATCAACCACCTCTATTGGTGAGAGGCGCACACAAACATTGAAATCCTCTTGTATCTCTACTTATGACTGTGTGCACATAACCCTGTGTGTTTTTCCGCATGTGTTTCAGCGTGCAGCGTTTTTCTGAGTTGAACCAGATGAACCTCCATAACCTGGCCATAGTGTTCGGTCCCACACTGTTCCAGACAGATGGGAAGGACTATACAGCTGGCCGTGCCATAGAGGACCTCATACAGCACTACACACTCATCTTTGAGGTCAGACTCATTGCTCACCATAGACAGGGGGATAATAGGAGGCCACAGCATTTTGTTCTGTAAGATGATTCACTTATCTTAAGTGGTGACATCAGGAAATGGCAAACACAGCGCTGAGAGCGCAGCTTTAAAAGGTTGAGATTTCAAAGAAAATAGCATCTTATATTGGCTGCATCAAGCTCCAAATAATGCCACTTTCAGGCACAGTCACTCCTATTTTATTTTCCAGTAGCATTTAAATGTACATCATTGTCATCTTATGAACAGAAACTGATCTTATCTAGTTCAATTTTTCAATTGTGTGGTAATAAGATTATGCTTTAAGTACTATTTGTTTGTTTCCAGAAAATTAATCAGAAAGGGAGATGGGAAAATTAGAAGGAAGTTAGGGAGAGAGAGGAAGGAAATTTGTGCTGATGGGATTTCCTCTCATGAGCTTAGATTGAAATCCGTACAGTCATTGTCAAAATGTACTTCTCATGAAAGACAACCTCCGAACGATCTTATCTTAACTAGCATTAGCTCAATATGAAGCGCTGATTTCCTGCTGGTGTAGCAGCAACAATGAGGTTTGAAGTGCCTGGGGGGATTTCAGATCAGATTGAGCTCTAAAGATTGGCACGATGATTTAATTAAAGTGTTAGTCAGCTGTTGATTGATTCATTGTTTGTGTTTGTATGAATGAATGTGTTCATACATGTTTGCAGGTGGATGAGCAGCAGCTGAAGAAGCAGCTGGAAGAGATTACTGTTATCATCCAAGTGCGAGAGAAACTCAACACAAAGTTTCCTGTGAGAGAGAGAGACACACACACACACACACACACACACACGCGCACACGCACACACACAGACAGACAGACAAATCACTCTAGTGATCTTACTTACTTTTATCAACACAAGTTTTAATGCTGGCCTTCAGTGCTTGTCATTAGCTGTATCTCGGTGTTGTTGTGTGCATGCTTATGTTCATGCACGTCTGTGCTGAAGGTGTGCATCCATACATGCTGTTATTTGTAATCCTAATACTGTTATACTAATACTGTTTCTCTGTTTGTTTGTGTGCACCGATTACTTCAGAGCACTGAACCTGGAGGGCATTTCATCTGCACAGTGTACTTGGAGGAAAAGAAGGACACAGCAGAGCAGCATGTTAAGGTGATCTGGACTTTATCAAATAAGATAATATAAGTTTAGTGCTTACATTAGTATGCAGCTACACGTTCAACCTGTGCTTCTCTCCTCAGATTCCTGGTTCTATGACAGCAGCAGAGCTGACATGTGAGGTTCTTGACCGGCGCAACATCGCAGTTAAAGACAAAGAGTATTGGAGCTGTTGGGAGGTCAGCGACAAAGAGGAAATGGGTGAGACAGAGAAAACAAACAATACATGCTAAATACCCAAGTTTCTTTGTGTTTTTAATTTTGATGCAGATTATGATTTTTTGGCCATAAATATATCTTAATTGTTTTTTTTATGTCCTTCCATCACCGTTTATTTGTCAGTGTACTGTATTTATAACTCTTTTAGTTTCAAAAGCAACTTGGGGTCATGTGACCAAATACAAGCTGTGTCAAATTAACATGAAATATGAAAAGGCCCATAGCAAAACACAAACAATGACACAAAGCCTTTAAAGTGCTCTCGATTCAACCTGCAGCCAGAGCTAACCAAAGTGACACACTATGTCCAGAGGCAAAAAGATCATTCTCAGCGTTATGACTGTTTGCTGTGGTTTGTTTTGAGCCTGGTATGTTTGCCATCTGGTTCCCTGCTGTGAAACCTGTATGTGGCTTGTCAAATGCCAGTAACACTCAGCTGAATTGGCAGATTTCCCATCACTAGTCAGAAAGTAAGACTGGTGATTACAGGAGGCAATGGAGGAATGAGACTGAGAGAAGGAAGGAAATTGAAATAATAGTATGAATGATGGGAAGTCTCTTGAAGGGAGTAAAGCAATGTCATTGTAAGCCAAACCTTAGTTCCATTGTTATGTTTACTAAAAATATCAATCATGGCGTCAGGAGCTCAGCTTATTTGTGTGAGCATGACACTCATGTTTTCACTTCTTTTAATATTGCTAAAATTCTTCTAGATCATGTAAGGATGATTTAAGGTTACTTCGGATTCTGTGACACTGAGTTCTCTGTGCATCTCTGTGCTTCCCTCAGAACGTCCGCTGCACTATCAAGAGCGAGTCTTACCCATCCTTCACTCCTTTGGCACTGATTCCCATCTGCTCATTAAGAAACACCTCGCCATGGAGGCGATGATCGTCTACCTGAGTAAACACACAAACCAATGGCTATCAAAATGTTTCTCTGTGAACTACAGTGTTGTTAGTATTCCACATAACTTCATTCTCATTAAACTCTTATTCTGCCCTCCAGCCAGTAGAGTGGATGCATCCAAACATGGCATGATGAAATTCAGAGAGGAGCGAAGCATCCTCGGTTTGGGACTGACCTCCGGAAGTTTCCATGACCGATATTTCATCCTCAATTCCAGCTCACTCAGAATGTACAAGGAAGTCAGAGTAAGATTTAGGGACACGCAAAATCTTTCGCCTGCTCTTGTCGTTGCTGTCTGTCAAAGACGTATTCACTCTGTTCATCTCTCTCTCTGACTGTCAGAGTAACCGTCCAGAACGTGATTGGCCAGTGAAAAATCTAAAGGTTTACCTAGGTGTCAAGAAGAAACTCCGTCCTCCCACATGGTGAGTATTGTACATGCCGTGTAGGCACAGGTATACGGGATGCACTGATGTCCCTTACAATCCTCCCCATGACGACTGAGTGGCAAAGCAACAGGTGGCTGCTCTGAATGGCAACACCTTGATGCTATGCTAGAAGGAAGACAGTCAGAAAAAATGAAACACCACTGGAATTGACAATAATCTGTCACTCACTTTTCTAGTATTCTCATCTTTATGTCTGTGAATATTGAAAATATACACTTTGTATTCTAAATCCAGATTTAAAAAATCTCAGCATCTCTTAAGATTTTAGCAGCGTGACTAGTTCTGTTTGTGAATGCACTGGTTAAAACCACTGGTAGTGGTGATGCGCCATGTGTACTGTATGTAGGAGCAAATATACTTAAATCAAGCATGGTTTGAATAATGTAAATGAATGCTAGCAAGAGAAAAGTACATTTATCAAGAGAATATATTTACAAACTTTAAGAAATATTATGTATGTATATTATGTGACATTTTCATACACCTGTCTTTTTTTTCTTTAAATTAGTTTAAAACTGTACACAGGGTTTGAGTCAATTCTGTAACAGCAATGCTCTTCATTACAAAAATTTAAGGGAATAATAAATGACTCAACTTCAATCCTCTCATTTTGGAGACATTTAATCATTTGCCCTCGGCGGCTTGTAATGAGAGTGACCACTAGGGGGCAGACTGAGCTCAAGAATCACAACCAACAGGACATTTACGGTGGTACTGCTGCTGAACTAGTTTGATCTTTCTTTCTCTTTCTCTGTCTGTTTCTAGCTGGGGGCTGACAGTGGTGTATGAGAGTAAGAAACAAGAGCGGCCAGAGAGACAGCAGTGGTGAGTAGCTGTCCATGCATATCTTTTATATACAATACATGGCTGTCAGCCCAGAGAACTCACAGCTCCAGCTAGTCCTGCTCATGTTGTCAGTTTTAACAAGCACACATGGTTTATTCTAATCTTATTGCTTTCATTTATCTGCACTAAACCTCAGCTCGGTACATCTTTGGTTCCGTAGTCTGCTCTCTCAACTTCACTGCTGCATAAATTCAAATGAGGATTGTTGAACTTCTTAGAAATCATTTCAAATTACTTTATTAGTTTGGGCTCGTTTGCAGCTCACATAAAGACACAGCCCTCAGGCATACTTCGTGTGTGTATGTTTTTTTCCTGTCCCTCCATAAATTGTGTAACTGTAGCAGGTGGGATCTACATTGGCTGCATATGCATGTGTCCAAAAAAAAAAAAGATTCAGGTAATAACTTGATTAATCTGTCCCATTGCTGTGATTCAATACTTGGACA
The DNA here is from genome assembly GCF_021018895.1 of Seriola aureovittata. Classification (NCBI taxonomy): domain Eukaryota; kingdom Metazoa; phylum Chordata; class Actinopteri; order Carangiformes; family Carangidae; genus Seriola; species Seriola aureovittata. The sequence goes on along the minus strand of NC_079367.1, from coordinate 12,709,953 downwards.
ACTTTCCATAATGCACTTAAATGATCTATTAGATCAATGCGGTGAATAGAACTGAAGAATATGGAGTTTTTTCCTATAGTTAAAGCATCATGTTGTACTGCATCATGTTGTTCTACATCACTACTGTAGCTTTATACCTCTCAGCAGCAGTGTGCAGCCTTCAGTGCAAACTTATTCAGTTGTTCTGACATGAGATCACATTTTTGATGTGCATGTAAACATTTCAAATGTTAAAGAAAGCTGGCAGCTTCTCTGTAGGTAGAAAAAAACAGGTCAGATCCCTGCGTGAGAGGCATATGAAAGGTCGGCTCCCCCCAATGAGAGAAACACACACAAGTATTCCTGTAACTATGTCTCTGTTCTTCTAATCCAGGTCTGTTCACATTTACATCCCTCTGTGTATGTGTGTGCATCAATTGAATATGTGTGTACATCGGCGTGCGTGCTCAGCGTGTGACCATGCGTTCATGTTACAGTGGGCTCCACACTGTCAACAGTAGTAGACATCAGCACCATTGTAATGGAAGTGCTGTTCTCATCACGCTGTAGGCAGTATCATCTCTTGGTTATTCTACATTGTCATGTCCCTCGCAGCAAAAAAACACACCTGAGAGGAAGAATGGAGAGAGGGAGGGAGTGTGGAAGAAAGATAAAGGAGGAAGGGGGAGAAAGTGAAAGGTAGAGAGGTAAAATTCCACTCTGAAGGGGAGATAGTGTATAATGAGTCAGATGTTTTACATTTAGTGCAAGTGAAAGAGAACTTAGTGAGAGAATAGTGGTTAGAGATAAGAAATATTAATGGATGGGAAGGCGCCGTGTGACAGATGCTGTGCCTCTCTCGATCTTGCTCTCCCACCTGCACTTTAATGGCGCTTAGTTTTATCCTGTTATTACCACTATTCCATCAAAACACTTATTAATTTTCCCTTTTTGCTTCACTATTTTATCAGCACACTCTTGCAGTCGCTGTACTTAATCTTACAGGGACACTGATAAATTTTCAGAATATTATGTAAATTTTATTCTTTAGCTTCATGGAAATCCATTATGATGAATGATCAACATTAATTCTTCTGTAGTTGATAGTGTAGATTAGAGGAGCAGTTAATGGCACAGAAAGTAAATGAATTGTAGGAGATTAACATGGACTGAACTGGAGGTATGCACGCAAGAATAGAGTGACTGGCCTCTTTTGTATCCCAACAAGCACTAATGAGCTCTGTTGACTGTAATGATATATAATATAATAATATTGAACTAGGGAGAGGGAGGAGCTCTCTCTCTCTCTCACTGTGTGTGTGTGTGTGTGTGTGTGTGTGTGTGTGTGTGTGTGTGTGTGCGTGTGTGTGTGAGGTTTGTTAGCATGTGGGCCAACTTTCTCAACTAGCTAAATTTATATCTATTGTATACTGGATAGTGTATGCTGTTTTGTTCCAGGGTCTGTATCAGTGTTGTTAAATCTCAATGGAGAGCTCTTGATTAATAGTTTTAGTCTAAGTCTGTGCCAATAATAATTATAAATAAAACTTATTTATTCAGCACCACAGCATGGTTGATGACTCACAGGGCTCTGCGACAGCAACCTGAGTGGTATAAAATATGCACGTACACACACAGACATTACAGAGACACAAACACACTTTTCACAGACAGGGGCACAGGTTGAATGCTGAAGGTGCTAATCAATGTTTCTCTTTTTTGGGAGTTTAAATTAGGAATCACAATCAGTTTTTTTACTCGTGGCGCTATAGGAGAAGGTGTGCCAATTTTAGTTAATGTCTTTGACTACTTCATTCTTCTGAGTCTCTTTTCCAAATTTCCCTTTGTTTTCTCCGACTTCCTATCTCCCAATACCACACACACACACACACACACACACACACACACACACACACACACACACACACACCATCCCTGATCCCTGATCCCTGATTTTTATCACACTGCCTCCCTCACTTCATCACCCTCTATTTATTTCCAGGTATCTCTGCTGTGACACCCAGTCAGAAATGAGGGAGTGGTATGCTACTTTTCTCAGTATCCAGGTGCGATCTTACACAAACACACAAATGCACACACACACACACATAAAAACAATGAGTTGATGATCTTTAATACACATAATTTATATTCACGCTGTAACTCTAAATTCATGGATCTTGACATTTTGCTGTCTTCAAGTCTTTACGACTTTTAAAAACCAGACAATTGCAGCACTATTGGATGTAATATACCTCAGTCAGAAAGTTTTAATGCCATTATGTAATTTATCATCGGAGAGAAGTACAGTAACAGTAATGCTCTAAAATCTTTTCCTAAACCTGCTGATACTTATAAGTATATGCTCCTGACAGTAATGTAAAATCTCTTCTGGCTCCCTCTCTCCATCTTTCCCACTGTCCTTGTCCACTCCTCATTAAAGTACGATGGCAACGTGTGGCCTCAGAACGGACTCCAGCAGACACGGGTGAGCCGTGTGTTGCCGGATACTCGTCACGGTAACGTGTCACTGATACCTCTGCGTGGCAGTGAGAATGAGATGCGGAACAGCGTAGCAGCTTTCAGCCAAGACCCACTTGCTGTGAGTCAACCTACCAATCACTGGGACTAATCTAGGACAGACCAGGCAGCTCAGTCTGAAGCTGCGGGCTAATAAGAGATATTCATGCTGAACAGGTGGTCCAGACCCTCAACCTTGATCCTCACCAAAGAGCGAGAGTTGTGTACCATGTATTTTACACTCGATTTCTATTCAGAGTCAGTTTTTCAGACATAAGATGGTGCATGAGTAGCTCTGCATCTGTCTTCTCAAGTGTTTTCTTTTTGTTATTCACTCCTGCCAAAAGGAGGACTGGAGTTGGGGGTCGTACCTGTGCAGGGTGGATAATCTCTGTTCCATGATTCATCTATGATTTAATCATCATGACAAAATCTGGGTTCTTAAACTGTGGGTTTCGACCAAAAATAGACTACGAGTGTGTGTTTTCAAGAGCCTGGATCCCACGACAAGAGAATAAATTACTTATTTGTGTTGGGGTCTAAAAATGTTTAAGAATCCAGACGATGTGAGGAGTACACAGCAGCATCATCATAATGCAGGAGGTTTGGACTGAGAACTAACAAAACAAAACTTCAGCAAGAGTTATTCTGGGGATGATCTACCAAAGCTGACTAGAAAACACCAAGGGAAAAACAGAAACATAACACATTGTAGATGAACCCAGGCCTGCAGGCAAACTATGGTTAACACTGTGTTTCGCAGCACTGCTGCCATATCAGCTCACAAAATTGTATGCTTGGCAAGAATTTGACAAACATCATCACTGTTGGTTTGTTGGACTATATTTGAAGCACACTAACATTAAACCCGACCTGTTCAACAACATCAGTATCACCCTCTCCATTTGTTCTCCTTATTTTTATAGAAACATTGAGTGCAGCCATCCGAAAAAATTCTCTGTGCTCAGTCTTAGTGCTTTGGGACCAAATGTCCAAAATCTGATGATGCGGTTGTGTCGTCCTGCTGTTTGTAGCCATCACATACCTCTCATTAGTTTGCTGCAGATTGCAGCAGCACAAAATAATTCAACTCAGTCTGCTGTTACTTTTATTGGCAAAAACACGATTCCAGGTTTGATGTGTTGTTGCCTTCTTTATATTTTCTATTGATTCTCATCTGTTGAGTGCATTGACTTGATACATTTTTGTTGGGAGTGTGAGAGGAGGTGTGATTGCTTTGGTGATGGGGTGGCAGCAGACGCAGGATTTACGCAGGATGTTTGTGTATGTTGGGGTGGAGAGAGATTGACTGCATATTGTGTGTGTGTGTGTGTGTGTGTGTGTGTTGTGTGTGAGAAAGGATGGTTGACTGGTTCTGTTTATAATCTCTCAAAGTGAATGATGTTTTCTGTGACTTTTGAATGTTAATACCACTGAATCTACACATCCCTTTCTCTCTATTTTCTGAAACTCAAACACACTTTTTTCTTCACACTCCTCTCCATTTCCCTTCTGTCTTCAGTCCATCACTGTCTTCACCACCTGTATTATGTACAAACTCTCAGTGTCTTCTCCTCCCAGTTTCTCCATCTGTCTGGGATAACCTCTCTGTTGTTTATCTTTCAGCTCTTTAGAGATGTTCGATAATGGTCGCTGTAAGTAAGGTAAGACACTTTCACACTCAGATTAGTTTTAAGGTAGATAACTCTACAAATTCTTCACTGTTTTAAAATGAAAAAAAAATTGATTCATATGTCAGCAATCAAGTGCTTGTAAATGTTTGTATGTTGCAGTGAATCAGAACTTACTCTGTCGTAATTATTTTCGTTTGGATCTTTGGAATATGAATCCAATAATGACACGATTAATTACGTAAATAAATGACTGTGAAGTCGAATTTATTTCCTCAGAAAGCCGATGTTTCCACGCTGATAGTCTTGTAAATCTTACTCATGACTGGAGTAGACACTCAGACTGCAGCTAAAGACTGAATATTACATAGTGGTGAAACGATTAGTGAATAGGTTGATAAACAGATACTCAGTCATTTTTGATAATTTGTTAATCGTTTAAGTTATTTCTCAAACAAAAATTGCAAAAATAATGCTGTCTCCAGCTTCTCAAATGTGAGGATGTGCTGCATTTCTGTATTTCATATCTTAGGGTTCTTTACTGTGGGTTTGACAAAACAAGCAATGTAAATGTTTCCTTTGCCTCTGCAGAATTTAAATAACTTCCAACATTTACTGACTAAATAATTAATGAATGAAAGAAAAAAAGTAACAGAAAGGTTGATCAGTAATGACAAGAATCATTAGACGCAGCCCTAATAGTAAATAAGACTGTAATATAATACAAGGATCCACTGAAATTGACACATTGTTTAAGTGAAAGATGAAGCATTATCACTCAGTTTACACTGATCTGTTGGTTTATTAGTCAGTCTGTGTATTTGCCGTTTGCCTGCTCTTGACCGCTGCTTATTGGGTCCACATCATGTCAGCAGTCTCATATCTGGTTGCTATGGCTCCAAGGCATTCGCAGTCTGGATGAAAATTTTAAGCGTGAAGGCAGTGAAACTGATTTTAGGGTAAAAGGATAAAAGCTGCATGTTAGTTTCACTCTGTGGCAATAGATAAAAAAATAAGAAATAAAAATATTTCTGAAGAAGTCGACAACACTGATTTGAATCACTGTCTGCCGGATGTTTGTTCTTTAAAGGGCGGATGGTCGACCTCATCAGATGATCTCTGACAGCATTCCAATGACATCATCATTCTGTGACTGTGTGGACCAGAGTGACGAACTCTCATACTGTATCTGGATTACGGCCTGACACTGCCATCAGCTCCACTGAATATGAACTGGACCAAAACCTATACAGACGACAGGGTCACATATCAGTTAGAACCTACACTGGTTTCCCTGGACAAAATAATTTTACTTGATGTACAGCAGAAGCAGCTGGGGGGTGTGGCATTACGATGTAAGAGAGACGGTCTGATGGACTACAATCACCCTTGAAGCTTTCCTAAATCACTTCCAGCTCATCGTGGACCAAGTCTGCATCTAATGTTGCACTGCTTCCATTGGTCAGTGGCATTTGGCTCTATTCTATTATGGGACAGAAGCATGAAAGACATGCTGAGCAAAAACCTTAGTCAGGTTATTCTAGGCACTAGCTTTGTTTTAATAAAAAAAAAAAATAGAAGTTTATTGACCTGCAGTTGTAGTTGAATCATATTTCTAATATTGTGATGTTTTAGCTCTCTTTCTGTACTATTGCTCAACACATTGTTGGGATAATCCTGCAGTTCAAACCTGAACAATTGCTTTTGTAAGCAAAGCTGATGTCATAAGACTGAGAGACTGAGACCTGATTTTGACTGGTCACACTGGACTTTATTCCACAGGGACCAAGACTGGGCCTTAGAGAAACCTGAGAAATGGCAGGTGATGGACATTTGCCAGCACTGTGCAAAACCTCAGTGGCATATTTGTGCTTGTGTCAGTTTGTCTACCAATGTGCACCAGTGTGCACACGCCATGTGTGATTCTATGTATGTGTTTGTGGGACATGTTTTACCTTGTATGAAATTTGGGAAGTGATGGGCATGTGCTGGAAAAAAACAAGAAAATCAGAGGTGAGGGCAAAAAATGTTTGAATATGAGATAAAATGCGAGAGGTACGTGATTTATTATTGTCCCTTATTCTGTATTCAAATAAACCTTTTGTAGGTCACATTTCAAATGATTATTTCTTATTGAAAACAATGTTTTTGCCCGAGCCTGATCAGTAGTTTTATCTGTCCCAGTGCGCTCTCTCTCTTTCCTCCTGTCCTCACACAGTCCTCAGCACTGCCTCCTCTGTTTGGGTCCTTTTCTAAAGCATCACTTAGAGGAAATATACAGTACATGGGCAGTTTTGTCTTAACCAGCAGTATTTATGAAGGTATAGACTATGAATTACTTGCATTGGAATAAACAGGTGTCTTTTTTGTTCGTTATCCACAACATAGAATCTTTGCAACAGTATATTTTTATAGTTCATCATGCCACAGAGGCTCCACTGAAAAGTCTGTCGGCACAAGAAAAAGTGCATTATCATCTTCTATCATTCTTTGTACTTGGGTCCAAATTTGTATATATTTTGGTTAAGGATTAACCTATCAACAGTTACCATCCTCTAGTATCTTGTAGCGTTGTTGCCTGTATGCCGCCTGTAGGTTTTCCTTGTAAAGATTTTTATTTATTTGGACAGCAGAGGACGCTGGATGCTGCACTGCAGAATGTGTTTGCACAACTTCTACCAGTGAGGCATCATGATGTTCAGCTAAATGTTAGTATTAAACACCTTTAGTCACAGTACCTGTGAAAATGTGTGTATACAGTACAGCGTATGTGTGTATGAGAGAGTGTGTATGTGTTATTAGGTGCCCTCCAGCTCAGACCTCGGCACTCCGTGTGGTGAGGTGATTACAGTGCCTATAGAAAGTATGATCCCGCCATGTACTTTTAAAAAAAAATGTTTTATTGTTTTATAACATTGGTGTATTATAAAGAGACTTGACACTGATCATCAGAAAATGTTAAATTAATGTCTACATATTGATCCAAAAAGAAGTATTCACCCCCTTCAAGTCAGCAAACTCTCAAGCTGCAGACTTTTAATGTCCTGCCACGAGCTCCTGATTGTTAGATCTGTCTGGATAGCTGCATTTATTTGACCTTCAGAAGCCTTTGAAGGCCTGCTGCAGAGAAACCTTCACATAACATGACAATGCCACCACCAGCTTTCATTTTGATGTGCGGTGCAGGGCTTATGACAATCATAGCATTTCGTATAAAAGTCAAAAAGCTCAACCTCCCATCTTGTTCTACTTTGTCTCTTGGTCACCCACGTGATTTCTGGCAAATGTTTTTTAGTCATGAGTTGGTTTAACAGCCCCAGAATGAGACACCAGTGCAGCAGTTGTTGTACGCACCTGGTCTCCCATGATGCAGTATCTGAGGGATCCCTTTTACAACTGTTGTCAGATGACAAATTAACACCTCATTTTCTTAATGATGAGAGGGAACTGTTCATCTAACTCAGTGATTTGTTTTGAAAGATCCTTTGTCCTCATAGTTTTTATGGGACGTTTAGTTTACTTGATCATTGTCAAAACATCCTTAGTACGTCACAGTGTTTCTTAGTGTTTTAAAACAATAAAGTATAAGGGTTCAACAGGAGGTGGTGAATACTTTATATGTGTTGTATATTCTTTCTGTGTGTCTCTTTTCGTATTCTGTTACTCTGCATTTTACTGATTTTGCATCTCTGAAACTCTAATAAACACATTCAGCTAGTTAGCTAGTCTCTCTCTCTCTTTAGTCTCAAAAAATGTGGCTTTCCAAAAGGTTGATGCCCCACAGCTCTGCCTTGACCTCATGGTAATCTACTTGTTTTTCTCTGGTGCTTTTATTGAAATGAATGTACAAACACACACACATACACTGTCAAACTGCCCTACAGGGTAACTGTGACAAAACAAGCTGGGCTATAAACACGTACACAACACATACACATGTAGATATACCACAAATACATAAGGACAGAAAGTTTTTCAAGGCCAGCAGCTTCCATGACAATGTCATGCTACGCTACAGAAGCCTATAGGACGTGCTTCAAGGAAAAATGTCAAGAGTGTGTGTGGGTGGGTTACAGTGATCACAGGGAGAGCCCCGAGGAGGTTTCCTCTCTGTGTTTGTGTGTGTGTGTGAGTCACGGTGGTCCACCAGCTCTACGTTCATTCTTCTAAGCAGAGCTGACACATCAGGGTCACTCTGTACCTCGAGACACACACCGGAGAGCCCCGCGAGGGGTTCGCACACAGGAGACCTTCACTATACTGTTCAAACACACACGCACAGGAGACCCACAGGGGAGGAACACACACACACAGGAGGATGCTTAAACATAGGCGCACACACATAAAAATGGCCTTTACTATATAGGTCATAGCAGTTGCATAAAGCAGGGGGATGAAGACGGATGAGTGTGGTTCAGAGAGGGGCCACACATGGAAGACGGAGATAAAGTCAAAACTGAGTAAATGAGCTTCAGGGGCGGACTTGGAGGGTGGCAGGGCGCACCAACTGCCAGGACCTGCCAAGCCCACCTGCCAGCTCCCAAACATTAGATGCAAATTTTCCCTGAGCACAGTGTGCCACAAGACCTGAAATACGCAAACAATGGGAGGGACAACAGCAGCCACTGGCCTCCCGCAGAAATCTGCACATTCCACCTGTGTGAACCCGTTTTCTTTTTTTCCACTCAGAGAACAGCGTGAGTGAGTGACACTTAAATTGGCGCTCACTGCAGGCTGCACTGCATCAGCAGCAGACGTGGAAGCCTCTTTTTTGGGAAGTTCAGCCTTAACCGAGTCAGCGATGGGAAGCCAGTGTGAGTCCATAATGACAGACTGCGGTCACTGTTTTCTCAGGCAGTATAGTAATATATTCTTGTGGTGTATTACTAAGCCCTGGACCTCTGACTAAGAGCAGCCCACCAGAGCCCTGACTCACCACCACCCATTTAGCTCATGTCACACTTTCGAGTAAATTATAATTTGTAGAATGAATCCCTGCGCAATATTTCATAATGAGATATTTAAGATGTGCAGTAATATGGTGAAATAACTGTACAATGTTATGATTGTTATTGTTATGTTTCCACAACAGAAAATGATGATATAACTGAATCATCACACAAACAATTAAGCAAAAACTCATTGTACTACTGGGTGTTGTTGTACTTGTAACGTTCCTCTCTGTACTAAGCACAAGTATTTAAGATGAGATTTCATACAAAACACAACAGCATCAAATACAACATAGTTAAAGTGGCCTTTTCTTCCTTCATTCCTTCCTCACTGTATTTAAAAAACTTTAAAACTGTAATCTGGGGGAAGTTGTCAGGGATTAGGGGGTGTTGTTGGCCTCTAGTGCGTTTATATCTAATCACGGAGAAAATCTTTGTCACATTCACTGAAGCCTGATTTGAATTTGTCTCAAGACACTGTTTGGAAATAGCCCGTGTGCTTCAGCAACGGTTGTTTTGAATTGCAAATCAGTTCAATTTTATGGTTTTTAAAATGGACCCACAAGTAGCTTTGAAGAGAAATTGCTGTGTGTGTGTGTGTTAGCTGATTCTCCTCTCATCTGACAAACAGATGGACAGATTTATTTGCTGGAGGTAGACCTGCAGGGATATCTCTCAGCTTCCTATTTACACAGTCACAGTCACATCAGACCAATATGAACTAATTTAATTCATCTGTACAGTTACCCTCGTGATGATTGTTGTCTCTGGGTCTGTTTACGCCGCTCCGCAATAATGTGAAACACTGTTACTTTTGCACTAGAGGAGGCTGCATGAATGAAGTTTGAGTTCAAAGTACCATTCAGTGGTCTTTAAAAGCAAACGACACCCTGAATGTTTGGATTGTCTTCACCGCTCATTAATATTGCACTCTGTCTGTCTGTAGCATACTAACCTGCAAATCATATTCATCTGTCACACCCTGTGTCCTTCATTTCACCCTCTACACTCACCTGCAGTGTGAAGCTGCATGAGACATCGGTCCAGATTTGGATAATTACTGCGCGCCCTGCCAGAACCCGCTACCCCACCCCACCCCTGTAAAACGTCCTTATCCACCACTGACGAGGTTTTGACAACTTCTGCAGACGTAACTGATTGTACAGATCGTATTCATCACACGTTTTTCTCCTCTTTGGTCCGAGACAAAAATCATATCAGCCTCAGAAAACCCTGATCTTCTGCCGTCTCGTCAAGGAAGCCAGCCAAGAAAGCAGCCATCACATCAAAGGTGTTGATCCTTGCCGCATTTTAAACTATAAAAAGCGTAACCGTCAGAGGCCATACTGCATTGTATTTAATGTTATACCTCGATAGGCTGTAGTTATGGTGTCGAGGCGCATAAGGAGATTCACATTAAAGCAGCGTGGGCCTTTTCTTCCCAGCCTCTGATATGTCAGCGCTGGAGTTCAGAAGCGCGTTGATACGAGCAGCTGTCAGGCAGATTGAAGGGAAGGGTGTGAAGAGATGTGTACAGGTGAAAGTACATCCGCCTTCTGCCAAGCTTTTTGTTCGTTGTCATGCACTGGATCCTCTAATGACTTGTCATTTAGATTCAGATAATGAGACATGAGAGATTAAAGAGTCAGAGCCACTCTGTCATCTACTCACAGTTTATTTCGGTGGTTCATGCACAAAAAAGTAAGCGACCTTGTAGTTCAGTCACAAAAAATCTCTTCTGAAGGTATTAATGTAGCAAATATGTTCAGTTCTGGTAGTACCGTGTGCTTGTGTCCTAATTACGCTCACTGACTGTTGTATAAAACATGTTTAACTCTTCTCTGTACTATTTCTCCAATGGCTGAGTTACATTGCCTGTTAATGGGACTGAGATGAACATAATTTTCACCTCAATTAAAGTGTTTTCAGATTTTAAACGAAGGTCTGGAGCTCCTTTCATAACACCATCACTCTTAGTGCCAAAGAGAATGTCTTAACAAGATGGTGAAGAGATAACAGCAGGTGGAGAGATGGGCGAAGAGAGAGTTCATCCCAAGAGACTTTGTAGCTGGCGAGCAACATACTGATGCAAACACGAGCCAAATTATGTTTACATAAGACCTTAATTAATGAATGCGGCAGAGCATTCATCAGCTCCTTCAGGTCAGAAGCCAGATGCATAATATTGATTTGAATTTAACATGTTTACCCATCAAACATACAGCAGGCCCACAGCCACTCTGATCTACATTGTCAGAGCTGAGACTAATATCTAATGTCAACAGAAATGAATTGAAATTGAAATATTGATGATGATTTGTGCGTGTGCTTTCTTTTTAAGTTACTCTCATTTGAACTAGCTCCAGCTTTTCTAGGGCCACCGATGCTACGCCCCAAAACACTCACTGTCCAACCCCTAACGCCGGCAGACATAACTACAGATGAACTGTCGGAGAAGTGCAAATACCGTAGTTTAAAATGTCAAATACAGTCATACTAGTAACATTACAGAAACAGAGACTGGTGCACATAAACCTGTTGCCTCTCTGTGTGCCTGTCTGTTTACAATATCATCACATCTTGAGTTGACTTTTTTATGGTTCTTGGCAGATAGTTTCCAGTAGAGATGAGGACAGGATAATATGCAACAAAAGGTCCCTGTATGGAAATGAATCAGGGACAATATGTGTATTGAGCGCTAGGCCACCAGGGTCCCCAGCTTGACCTTAACTGAATAACAATTATAGCTCAATACACTGCAAAGACCAGGATGTGGTGCCTGTGTCTGGTCATCAAATAAACAAATATCAATTTCCAATTTCAAAGGTTGACATTTTAATCTCTTTTACAGTAAGACAACAGGAGCAAGAAGACTTTAAAGTGCTCAGAAGAGGAGTAATTTCAACATGTACAATTCCACCCTTCGGGGGAAGATTGTGTGATATGGTCAAAATCTCCAGAACAGCTACTAAATGGACCTTGTGGTGAGACTGTTTTGTGAACAACAGAAAAAGTGTTTCAAAACGTATGACCTTTTGATTCTGTGACTCCAAAAGGAAAACTCTGATCAGAACCGCAAACTGACCAATCTGCAAAAAATGTGTTTGTTTTATTACATCATTCACGTGCAGATATCTGGTTCCTTAACTCTCAGAAAAGCTGATATTCCCACAAATTATCAGGTTTTTGAGCAGAATCTCTGTGAAAAATAAGCATACACACATTCCCTGGCTAATTCAGCTCTCTGACCTTTATGGGGAAAAGTACAAGCTTTCTCTGAGGGCAATGAACAAGTGAGAAAAAAAAACCTCAGCTACAGTATAGGGCATGAATTGATATATATTAATGTAGCGGTGGTATTTCCTCGTTCTGACACCAAACTAAAGTGAGTATACGCTTTTTCTCCTCATCCAGTTCTACACCCTCAGCTGTTGTTTGCAGCTCCCAGGTGTGTTTGTGTGTAGTAGTCCTTCCTGCAGGCTGCGGCTGCACATGGAAACAGAGTTGGAGTTAACTTGTGTGATCCTAAGAGGGTTCGATGGTCTGCAGTGCCACGTGGAGCGTCTCTCAGCTGGATACAGTTCATCTGAACAGTTTCCTTTAACACATTTCATTAACACCTTGTCTTCAGTCACCTCCAGCTGACTGGAAAACACACAAACACACACACACACACAACACACACACACACACACACACACACACACACACACACACACACACACACACACTCAATCTCCTCTCCCACTCTTACTCTGCCCCTTTTATATACACACACACACACACACACACATATTGACTTTCATCACACATACACACACACACATACTACTCGAGTCCTGCGGCACTTCTTCAGTTCTGCGAAGGCCGTTGTGCTTCACTGCGTCTGATTACCACCCTGCAGCCCCTCCCTCCAAGTTTATCACCAATTACTGGTCCTTGAGAAAAAATAGAAAGAAAAAAAAAAAAAAAGGGAAAAAGGCCCTTCTCCTCATCCCCATGGCAACCACTCTCCTCTTCTCCCATTCTGCACAATCAATCAGACAACCACTGTCTAGCTGTCCTGCCCCAGCCCGGCTAAAGGGGAGAGGTACAGTACAGCACAGGGACCAAATATCACTCAGAGGTTTGGCGTACAAGCTATTTTTGGTCATTGTCACCCTCAGTGCCTCCGCCTGTCCTCCATCTTTTTCCTGTGTTTGCTTTCTTTCTGTTCATTCCTTAGTTGCCACTAACTGACAAAACATATTTTGGAGAGCAGGCAGGTGTCTTACCAGTGACCTGTAATATTCAGATACCTCACTTATGCTATACCACAACATTAACTATTTGAAGCAATAGTTCTTCCAGAGAGTTAAATGGGAAGATTGAACACTCTTGAGTCTGTGCAGTAAAATTTTAAGCTATAGCCAGCCTCTGGTTAGCTTAGCTTCACACAAAGACATGGAAACAGGTGGAAACAGCTAGCCTGGCTCTGCCCAAAGGTCACAAAACTCCCCTAACCAGCAACTCTAAAGCTCACCAAGTTATAAATCAATTTTCAAATCTGGACAAAAACTGAATTATAAAAATGACATTTATCCATATTACGAAGGGGGTTTTGTGTAAGAACGTTTCCTGGCAGATGAACCAGCTGCTGGCTCCGGCTTCATATTCACTGTACAGATATGAAAGAGTAGGCTATTTCCTAAAATGTCAAACTATCGCTTTAGTAGCTCTGCCTTAGCGATGGCTAACGGTGTACAATATAAATAACTTTCTGTCTTTTTCCTCCATCCTTGTCCAATATCTGCCTCTGTCCCCTCTACCTGTTCGGATCTCCATTTTCTTCAATCTTTTCCTACTTCCCACCTACCTGTCATCTTCCTTCGACTTTATCTTTCAGTCTACATTTCCTTTCTCACCAGCAGCAGACACAGAGAAATTGGAGAACATTTTGTGTCTGACACCCAGCTTATCTCACAGATACAATCACCATGAAGGGATTTAGGAGGAGGTGATGGTGGGGAAAGAGGCTGGCTGGAAGGATGGAGAGAAGAAATTACAGAAAGGAAAGGAAAGGTGCATAGATATATATAAGGGATAACAGATGGTACTGGAGGGAGGGGGGGTAGGTATGGACAAACTGTGTGAGGGTTGAAGTTGTGAAATGAATGCTCATTGAAAAACGGGGGAGACACTGGTGGAGATAAAGAAGAAACGTGGAGGAGGTAATAAAGATAGGGAAGTAAGAGGTGATGAATGTGGAGAGACATGAAAGAGGAGGTAAAAGTGACAGAGGAGGAGGAGGAGAAGAAAGAAATAGGTGTGGTATAAGAGGCAGAGAAGGCTACAGAGAGCTATATAGCCAAACAATTAAGATTTTGTCACTTAATAATTACTACTGTTATTTTTACAAAGATGCTAAACACCCTGACAGTCAGGAAATCCTCTGAGCTGAAATCAATGAAGAAGGAGCAGAGGAAAAGGAAGGGAGTGGTGAGAATGATAGAGGGAGGAGGAGGAGGAGGAGAAGAAGAATAGGAAGGGAGGGCCTGGGAGACGAGAGCTAATAGTGAGTTAGTCACCCTAAAGATGCTGTGGGCATGTGTGTGTGTGCGTGTGTGCGTGTGTGCATGTGTGTGCGTGTGTGTGAATTTATGAGTGAGGTTGAAACAGGATGTGCGCAAGCCGACGGACTGAGGAATTTGCCCCTTAATCACTGTACAGTTTAATTAAACCTGATTGACTTGATGAGCGTGCATACAGACACACATACACAGACACACACGTACGCACACACACATACACACTGCTGCAGGGCAGATGATGTCACTGTATTATATTGTAAAGGCAGCTGTAGCAGTGGTGGCGTCAGCTGTATGCTGGCAAACACATTTCTCTCCTGACAAAGTGGGATAAATAAAACTTATAAAACTTATCTCCTTAAACATTCTGACAGTGACTGTATCGTTCTCCCTCATCTTTTTCTTATCTCCCTCTTATTTTCCCTCTTTTTCTGCTCCCTTGGGACCACAGACGACACATTACATTGTTGTGTTTGCGTATTTCACTGACGTTTTAATCCCCTCTTTGACCCTCCCTGCTCCAGGACATCCACTGTCATTACAAACTCATGTCGTGTGGACAAACTGTGCTCAAACTCTCTGAGCTTTAGTTTAAAATTTAGTCATGGGCTCACAGTTTTCCCAGATACTAACCCTGTCAGGGTGAATCTTTGGGAGAATGTGTATAAGAGGATGATTAGCCAGAATATTTTCCCTCTGATGTGACGGTGCAGTCATAGAAAGCATATAGGAAATCATATTTGAACCCTTATGAAATCATATAAAGCACATCAAATTCACTCTAGGCTCATATGGTTTCTTGGATAGTTTGCATTTGGACACATCAATTTCACACATCATGGCTGTCCTGTGAAAACCACGCAAGTCTAAAATGCCAGCTTTCCTTGAACTGAGAAAAACAGCCTTATTTTCATGGCATGTTTCTCAGGAGGATTTTCTCAACCGATCCTTCAGTGCATCTGAAACATCTGAAAAAAATCAACAGAACTGGAGATACATGGTTTTCACTGGACAGTGATTATATGTTTTTTTTGCATAAGGGAAAAGCATTTCATCTAAATTTATGACTGAGTGGAATTTCAAAGATTCACATATTTTACTGGATATGAATATCTCATGTGCTTTGTAGAGGAGGGTTGCATAGATATAAAACACCCTGATAAACAACTATAGTGTGAGATAATGATGATAAATGGCTGCAAGTATGACTTGCGGAGAACATTCTGTGTCAGTGTTGTGTCCATTCTTACATGCTTGTAGTGGTGGGGAAATGTTCTCATCAAAACAGCCTGGAGATACACATAGGAATTTGTCATCACCAACACATCCCAAATTTAGTAAAAACAAAACAAAACACAACTAATTACAGAATTTAAATCCTCCTGCACAATCCTACAGCTCACAGAGTGTAAACCAAGCCGTAGCCCTGTGTGGATGTAGCTTTTTTAATGTGTATGTTCACGCACACCTGTGTGTTTCATTATCCTGTGATAACAGTGCAACAATGGCTGAGCCCCAGTGCTGGGAAGTAAGATATAAAGATGGTCACTGCACAGGCAAGGGAGGTCTTCTTGCATCATATGTCTGCAGTTAGGATCACCCCTCTGAGCACAAAGCAGCATGGGTGCTGTTGAGGGACCAAGAGAAAAAGATAGAGACTGTGCAGATGATGAAGCCACAGGGCCTTCTCCCGAGTGTGTGTGTGTGTGTGTGTGTGTGTGTGTGTGTGTGTGTGTGTGTAGTCCTGGGTTATGCTCTCCGAGTTACATAAGCTGTTTGGGAAAAGGGCTAAACTCTGCACACAGTAAAAGAGAGAGAGAGAGAGAGCGGGGGGGGGGGGGGGGTGTGTATCAAAAATACATTTTCCAAATGCTGAAAATAACCCAGATTGTATCATAAATTACACACACACACACACAGCTACATTTATTCAACAGTCTATTCCCCTTATGATTCTCCAAACTTCTCTGCCAGTTTTTTTTTTTTTTTTTTTTTAAATGTGCAGAACTTTTGACGTTGTAGCATAATCCTCTTTTCTCTCCTCATTTCTCTCTCTCCTGCAAAATCACCACACTCATCCTTCTCTCCTCCGGCTTCATTATTCGTTTCACTATGTGCGTGTGTCCCGGCCGTGTGAGTGCACATACGGTGCAGTGCTGTACGTTGCTGTGTGACGCACCAGGCTGCTGCTAAGCTGCAACAACATATCAGCTTTTTTTTTTTTCCAACAAATGCCACCATCTGTTTGAGAGTCTGATGCCTGAGAGTCTGTGTTGTACGCTTACGGATGTTGCTTTGCACTTAAGGGATTATCCCTACTTTTATTATTTGATACAGATGATACTTAGGATTAAGAGAAGTGTAAAATTGCTGTTATGGTTTAGTTTTCTAGTATTTACATAAATGCAAACAAAATAAGATTTAGTGGATTTAGCCCATGGTAACAGAAATTGGTTCTTTTTTTTTCTTTCTTTTTTTTCTTTCTTTTTTTCGTGTTATTTTTGAGGATGTCTGAGCTGTGTGTGAGGTTAACTGATACAACCCCATTTCCGCTGGTAATCTCATTGAGATTATTTGATTGCAGCAAGTAACTGGCTGACTTTCACCAAGAAATAGTTACAGGATGTACAGTAGCCTCCTGCTTTCAGTCTCAATGCTAAGATAAGCTAAAACCTTGTGGTTCTAGCTTCCACCTAAACACACAGACACAAGAATGGTGTTGACCCTCTCAGCAAATAAAATATTGTTTTACAGTTTCCCTCAGGGACAAATGGTTTTCTTCAATGTGACTGTGCTGCACAGAGGACAACTCTAAGCTTGGAATATATAGAAAGCAGTAAGGTCTTCCAGTATGACTTTCGAGTAGAGGTGTTACCATTGATTGATTATGCAAATCATGCTGGAAAACCAGGATGGCTCATATGTGTTCATTGTACCACAACAGACTGAGTCAAAGCTCATTGAATAACTTTGTTTTATCAGAAAGAGCCCCACTGACTGAATTGAGTTGTATGAGGTTTGTGGGGAGCTGCCTGACAAGCCCAGCAGACCCAAATGTATTGAGGGTTTGCTGTGAGCACCTAGAGGACTCTGTCCAGAATGATTTCATCTTTCATCTCCCTGCAAACCTAATGACATGGAGCCGGTGTGGACGCTGTTCAAAACCTCTGTCCTGGAAGCAGCTGCATCACTCTGTGGCCAGAGGGTGGTGGGTGCTTGTCATGGTGGCAGCCAAAGAGCTAAAGGAGATGCTGACTGAAGACAGAGAACTTCCAAGCTAGGTTGGCAGGGATTCAGTGGAGAAGAACTGACAGGCCAGAAAGGCTGCAAACTGAGGTAGCTGCAGGACAGATGCACGGTTATGGATGACAACTTCTGGACAGTCACATATCAGTCATGCTAAGTGATGTAGGTTGTGATGTAGCATGAATTTGTACTTTTAGTTTTTAACTTTCTGTAAGGAAGATTTTAAACAATGACATAACACCACATAACTATTTTCTATGTAAAGATATTGTAGAGTAATGGAGTCACACCCCTTTTGTGTCATAATTTCAGTTTTCCTGTTCATTGATATGATACCTGAGATGCTGGTGCGTGCATGTTAGTGCATGTACCTATGCTTGTTAGTGCATGTGAGTTGCAGTATTCAGGTGAAAGTGACTTTCCAGAATTTCCACCACTGAAGAAAAAGCACTTTTTGTTGTCTAACAAGGCCTCCGACAGAGAAAGATAAGACTGAGCACAGGCGGATGGTCATGGGGACTACTGGCTTACATCCCAGGCGGCCGGTGGACCGTCAAAACTTCCAAAGAGTTTTTAAAGTTTTTACCTGCTCTGTCGGTGTCTTTACCGGCTCCGACCCATCAGATAAGCCCAAGTCTGAATGTCTTTCCCAGTCTGACCGTGGAGACAACACTGGTCTGGTTTCACCAAGAGGAGAGCCCTACAAGATGCCCAAGAGCTCCAGCTTGACTCGGAACTGGCTCCTCTTCTCCCGGATGTGTAAGTAACTTGATGGCTACATAATGTTACACGTGTCTGTTTTTTGACTGTAGCTAACTTGCTGTTTTCTTATTATGAATGTGTTCGGCAAATGTTGCTATCTAGCTGGCTAACTGTCAGCACTGCTGAAGGCCATATCACGGTGATGGTTAATGGTTCAGGTTGGATTGTTTGGTTTTTTTTTGGCTCTGGTGTACAAAGCACAACTGTATTCAGTTGTGCTTCTTGTTGTGTGCTTAGTGGCCGCTTTCACTGGGCTTCGTAACACCTTGACTGAGAACGTGAAGTTGGGGGGGTGGGGTGGGGGGGTGGCTGACGAAGCATTTGTTTTGGTCTGAGATGGTTGTGGTTTCTCCTAGTTTCACCTTGTGGCAGTGACAGAACCTATAATTGCATTCAAAATATATGATACAAAATTACAAAATGCATTTATTGTAAATATGAAGATTTTAAATGAAACAGTTCATCACAAAACTAATTAATGAAATCTGTGAGTTTTTTTTGGTGTAAATAACAGATGTGCTTACAATAGTATCATAACCGATAACTATATACAGGTGCAAATGGAAAGTTTAAAAGGAAACCTGTATTCAAACTTACTTTCACTCTACTTGCTCCAGTCAAACCATGTCACTAGTCTGTGTGACTTCATAAGCATATGATAAATGCCTACAACGTGAATTATTTACAAAAGCATCATAATTAATTGAAAACACAGATATCTATCTTATTTATCATAGCAATAGTGAACTTCTTCCCCACTTCAGGAGTGTGCAACAAACAGTCAAACTTTATAGTGCATGTTTCTTGGGACTGTAACAGTTCATAAAGAGGGGTTACAATCAAGCCTCGCTACTCATTTTGTTTGTAAGTAACAGGAGCAGTGATATGTTGACTGACAGGGACATACACCAACCAGTTCATGCGTAGGCCTCACTTTAACAGTAGATGGTAGCAGGTGTTGTGCTGGGATTCATAGGGTCAAAGACATGTCAAAATGTTCCATGGTTCAGTGGCACATATTTAATTTGTTTACACGTCTTCGGAAATCTTATCACATTAATTTCGCTTTATGACATCCATCAGAATTAACAGCAAATGAAAGCAATATGAAAGCATAGAAACAAGGTTGTCAAACTCTGCTGTCAGAGAACCATCAAAAATATTTAGTGGAAAAGACTATCAAACCTGCAAAGCCCTCCAAACACTGCCGTGCATGCACTGTGTGCATGTGCACATGTGTCTGAATGGAGAGGGTTGGTGTGTGTATCAGGCACTCGTTTTTAAGTATATTAATGGAAAGATAAGCACAACTGTCTCATATGATTTCCTTTAATTCATGCTTCTAAGTCAGACAGTAGCCATCTGGCACCCCCTGAAACACATACACACACAAACAGTCCCTCTGTTGCTCCCTCACACTTACAGATATTAACACACACACACACACACACACACACACACACACACACACACACACAACAAACTCAGTGGGGATAACAATCTGAGGGCATGCAGTCAGAGAGAGGATATTATGACAGGCCAGAGTGACCATAACTCCCAGCTGATGGAGCAGTCAGTCAGCTCATAGTGCCCTTTCTCTCTTAGACACAACACACACACACCACTGACAAGTGGATGAGAAATGACTGGTCACTTTTTTTTAAGCCTGGAGAACAAAGTAATGTCCTAGGCATTTGTAAAACCCTCTGAGGCTCGTGAGCAGCTTTCAGAGTACTGTATGTCAACTAAACCTGCTCAGTCCAGTGAAGACACTGTAGAGACAATTAAATAAACCCAAAAGTGAAGCTGGGTTTTTAAACTCTGTAAAGAATTTACAGATAATATTAGAGCCCTGCAAAACATGTGGTGCTGTGTGTGCCTCTAGCTTGGGCTAAAAAGTGATAGTGAAGCTGTTCGGGCTCAGCGCATGACTAACTGTGGTCAGCTGGCTTTGTGCTGACAGAAAACTCAAACACTGTAGGTTTTGTTGAATAGTGTTGGCAATTTTTCCACTGCATAGCCTCAGAAAAGTTTCCATTTCAAAGAAGTAGTGTATGACATTGCAAAGTTTTATGTTACCTACGGTCCCCAGTTCCAACACAAACCAGTCAGTCAACAGTTTACATTTTAGGAACTTTTTAATCCAGGGTGACTAATGGCCCTGACCAGGTAGGAGCTTCAGTGTCTCCCTGCTGGATCAATCTGTGACCTCACTGCTGCGCGATATTTGACTCTAATCCTACCATCCAAAGATAATATATGACACTATTTTTAATCATATAGATGAGTAAAAGAACTAGCATATGATGTAAGGTTTACTTTAGATGCATTGAGAGTCATTTGAAACAACATGACACTCATTTTTACAAAGAGCAACCATTCACTCAGTGATAATCTGCAGTAGTGACCTGCTTTGTGCTTTAATTTAGCATAGTTTACAAGTTTTCAGGCTTGATACGCAATGAAGCCTTTTAATCCCTTTTTGGCGGCCTGATAAGTTGTGCATCAAAAGCGGCCTGGTTGGTGAAATTATTAAAATATGCACACAGAAAACAGTTCACAGAAAGGAGTTGTATAATGATGAGCCGAACATCATTTTTCTCTGTGCATTTTTTTTGTGTCTCCTGATTTAATGTAATTAACTTGATGTTCTGCAGCATGGTTAGAGGGGGCAGAGTAATGTCAGTGCGGTTAAAGATCATCGTGAAATATGCAAGAATACTGTATGCACATGCTGTACATACAGTACACATGTGCGATCATTAGATGACTGACTGCAAGCATAAACATACATGTATTTCTACCCATACTTAAAACAGGATGTAATTATGGAGACTGGTGAAATAAACTAATCAATATGTAATGTAGAATAAGTGTGGCCCAGCTATGTGGGCTACACAGGCATGTTCAAGTGGACTAACTGTGCTTTTAGCCCTGAGTTAGCCGGCCCTGAACTGGAGCAAGGTAATCCAAAACTGGAGGATGAACGCCTTGAGAAAGGCTTTAATTGGTTTTGGGAAAACTCCGCCCTGAGGACAACACTGGGCTATAATTCACTGTGATAAAACCGTGAAAGATCATGTGAAGATGGCAGCGCCTATAGGGTTTTTTAAGTTAATGCTGAGTTTGGATAGCTGTGAGAAGAGGCTTATGTGTTGTGGGAATGGCAAGATGGAAGAGCAGAGGAAAGAAGCAGAGAGAGGAAGGAAGTAAAGGAGGAAGGAGAAGGGAAGAAGAAGCAGGGACTCTGGGCCATAGGAAAGGTATTAAAGCAAGCACAGCTGGGATGGAGGAAGGACCAAGCAGAAGAGGGAGGGTAGCATAGACGGAGAAAGGAAGGGATTAAGATAAGGAGGGAAAGAAAGGAGGAGTGAGAAATGTCTGAAAAGCATGTGAACTCCACAGAAGCTCTTTCTTTTTTGCTAGCAGTAGATTTATTTCCAAAAAGTCGTCACATCTAAATGACAAATCAGATGGTTCATTCATGCCTTCAAAAACGACCCATATGAGTCCTCCTAAAATGGCTCATATGAGATTCCTCTGACCTGTCATCTTTACAATATAGCTAAGATATGTTTAGGTTTAGGCAACTGTAACTGCTCAGTTAAAGCAGCTATAATCAACATTTTATTTTTATTTTTAACAATCACATGACTACTTGTAGTGATCAACCAATGGAGAATCATCACCCAACTCTGCTGTTCCCTTCACCTCTATGAAACATTTTAACATTTGTCAGCTAATTTTTTATTTTTTTGGTTGCAATGCTCACCAGAGACAGGAAGTTAGTGGTGAACATAGTGGAGCATTTAGCAGCTAAAGAGCCAGATATTTTAGTCATTAGTAGGTGGAATTAGGTGAATATTAGACTAAAATTTATCAGGTGGCCAAAAACATGGCTCCAAATTAAACATTATGTTGCTCGGTATCTGCTGGATAACTTAAAAGGCAACTGTTTGCTAGTTTTTGCCATGTCAACTTAAAAGGTCATGATATAAAGTCTGTTGTTTCCACTGTCCTCTGTGGCCAGGAATCAGTTATTACAGGTTTAAGGTTAGCAAAATATCACCTTCATGGTTAAAATACTCAAACACTGTTTGGCAATATAAACTGTAGTCTACAGTATCAAACACTTTGTATGCTCAACTATCCACTGACCTACTCTTTAACTGCACAGTTTTTTGGCTCTGCTCCTGAGAGAGGATAGTGACATGGGGTCACTTGTCAAAATGTAAACAAGGATATTTTAAGCTTTTGTTCATACGCCAGTTGAGGTTGGTATCCATAGTCCTGAACTCCGCCTCCTAATCCGCTTTCCCTCCACAAAGTGGGCCACAGATTCTGCTGCTGCAGGACAAGTGAGAGAAGAAGCGAAAGAAAAGGTGCAGGGCTGTGCTGTTTGGACAAGGTAATGCAGCTTGCTAGGTTGGATTGTTTTCATGCCAAAATCAAGTGCTAACGCTGTCAAGGGTGCCTATGTGTATTTGTTGAGAAATGGAGGTGGACAGTCAAGCAAGACAAGCAATAAACACACTCACAGAAAAAAAAACATCTACTGCTTTGCCAACTTTGCCCAGTCCAGGCCACAGTGTGTGATTTGAACCCGCTCCAAATGAGAGAGCAGATAAATCTTTCCATGTGAAGGACAGGTAAGGACAGGAGATGCACAGGCTGCATTTCAAGCTCAGCTTTCAAGACTCTTTAATTATCCTTTTGTCTTTTTGTCCTTACACCTCAATACCTTAATTTACAACCATATTATCACTCCATATGTCTGCTGCAGACACCGTATCTCACAGTGATGTCTTCAAACACAAAGCCGATAGCATTATCACTGATATTATAGCTCAACAGAGAGCTATTTACCAATCAGGCCATGGACACAGAGAGGAGCATAAATAATTAAGCGTCCTTTCAGTCGGCACTTTCAAATTCCAGGAAGTATTAATGATTGGTAGATCAGGCTGCCTATAAATGTCAGGTAACACTCCAGGTTGAAGACGGAGGCTCTAATCAGGTTCTGATGTAATCAACTCAAGAAGCTGATACAGGAGTGACACTCTTGGGAACTCAATCGGCTCAAGCGTGACACGATTTCTTTTCGCTACACAGCTTTGTTGAATCACAACAAGAGGATTTTTAGTTTCACGGTCACTGAACTTTTGTATAGATGTCAGGGGAGTTGTCTTGTCTTGCTGTTTTCTTGACCTCATCTGATTCGCAGACCTTGATTAGACCTTGCCATGGGACACTCAAGTCGAACACAGTCTGGTAGTGATATTGATCCCACTGAGGCATAACCTGAAGCACATCTCACACTCTGTCTGGCCTTTTATTGTCAGATTAAAACATAATATATCTCACTGCATTGCACTCGATCCGGGCTCAGGGGGATGAAATGTCTTCAATTTTAGTCTTATGTAACAAACAAATCAGTTTTTAATGAGGGGAAAGCTGTTCAGAGTCACATTAATGGGTCACTTCAGTCTAGATCGTATATTAAAGAAGTTTTAATATGAACAGAACTGTGGCTGGCTCTCGTCTTTTTTACAGCAGCAGCCCTGCTCAGTGTGTTTAAGTACAAACTGGAACAACAGGAATTTCCCCTCTCATAAACACAAGCCTCGCTGCACTTTATTGCAGAGCACCGGTCATGCACGGCTGTCACATTACAGCTGCTGCCTCTTACTATCCCTCTTTATGGTGGAAAGCCTTTAATCTTTTTTTATTTCTATGTGACAATACGCTGGTTTCTGAGTGCTGAATGCTCACTGGCCTTGTTTAGTGAGAAGAAAAGTTTCACTACACTGTTTACTGTTGCTGGTGTAAGACAAAGGTAACACTTTCAGCTTGAGATCAACTTCAAGATGGTGGTTAAAAATATCAAGATATATGAAGAGATTCAAATGCAAGTTAAACTTCTTCCTGAATCATTGACAATGATAACAACAATGTTTTTAGCTATGCTAGTGCGTTGGTACAGACATATCTCAACAACAATTGGATGGATTGCCATAACACTTTCCACAGACATTCATAGCCAGTGGATGAATCCTAATTATTTTGATCATCCTGTGGCTTTTCTTCCAGCGCCATCATCAGGTCGCAGTTTTGATTTGCTTATGACCAAATACCTGCAAAGTTAATGACATTACCACCAGCCTCAGCTAGACTTTGTATTGTGTTACTGGCAAAATGTTTGCATGCAGTCACGCTTAGCTAAGATGGTGAACATGATAAACATTATACCTGCTAAATAATAATACTTTTTGATAAAAAATATTAGATTTTTGCTACAATCAATCAGTCAAATTTTATTACAGTCTCAGGGTCCAGATAAAAGACAAGACATTACATAGAATAAATTACATACAAAAGCACAATAAAAACCATGGTTGAAAAAGAATATTAATCACTGTCCTACAAAGAGACAAGTGTATCAGTGTCTCCAAAGCTGGGATTGGTGTGCAGTACTAAAACCTAAATATAAGCCCAGGATGATTTCTTTTCCAGAGTCCTTAAGATGGCAGATACATTTATACATGTGATTTCTTGGAATTGTTTGTAAAGTATTGACTCCTGCAGCCGCTAAACATTTCACTTACACTGCACTGTCTTGGTCTGGGTCTACAGAAAGTTAAAAACATTATTGTTATATAATGTTGTGGTCATTTCCCTTTCAGGTCAGGAGGAGTGCACTTTTAATAAAACACTAGTATAAATACTTTCTAGCTGGTGATGAGTGTCCATTGCAGACAATTCTTTGACCCGAGTCCCAGTGGACAGTCTGTTAGTGCACACACCACACTGACTGATCTGAATCCGGGGGCCTCAGGCACAAGAGCCCTGCTGGACAAACACACACACATACACACACACACACACACACACACACACACACACACACACACACACAATTCCATGTAGAGAGACAGCTGAGCACAATAGATCTATATGCCAACACACCAGATGTGACGTGTGTGCACACATCCACGAGCACACACATACACATAGTGGCAAATATGACATAGCAATAATAAGGTTCACAGTCTCCCTCATTCTGCTGCAGCTCTCCTCTCCTGACTCTCTTCCTTGATCCTCACTTCTGAATTATTCTTCCTCTCCCACCTCTCTGCCACTCTCTTCTTCTCTGCCTTCTCCCTCTGCATGTTTCTGTGTCTCCCTCTGCCTTGTCCTCACTTGTAACTGACAGCCTCTGCTGGGTGACCTTAGATGCTGTTATTAAAATTTGCAGGGCTTCTAAGACACATCCCTCTGTTTCCTCTAAATTAGTGTTTCATAAAATTAGGTGCCACATGCCTCCAGCTGGTGGATCCCTACGTGACAACTGAACAAGACAAACATTATCTTGGGTCCCAGGGCTGCACTAAATTGGCTACTTTTCAAGGCTTTTTTGTACTAAGTTCCAGTGTGATGTTTGAGTCCAGTCTACATCAGCATCTATAAACATGCATACTGTCTCTCTAGACACATAAAGGACTGTGAGGGTGGACAGAGATACTGGGGTATATTTGCACATGCAGCAGATCCGATTTTTGGACCTCTTCTGGTCTCCCTCTATTACAGTGAGATAGTCTGGCTTAAATCAGATTTGATCTGTTTAGACAGTGATATGGAGATTGTCCACATGCCACAAATTACAGATAAACACACTTTGTGTTGGCGTTCAAATAACACAAAAGCAGGCC
Source organism: Seriola aureovittata (assembly GCF_021018895.1). Classification (NCBI taxonomy): domain Eukaryota; kingdom Metazoa; phylum Chordata; class Actinopteri; order Carangiformes; family Carangidae; genus Seriola; species Seriola aureovittata. Next base: position 12,683,587 of record NC_079367.1, on the reverse strand, counting down.
TGTAACTACCAATGAGGACATTGAGGTCATGTCCTCATTTGTTCAGTGTCTTGTAGATAACCCGTTTGCATGGCAAGCATTTTAGCATGTCATAGAAGGATAAGCACAAGTGTAATTTATAACATCAATAATGGCTGTATTTAATATTTAATAAAAATGCCCTGCTATTGCATATTGGCTCACCAACATGGCTTGCTGTGACACTTTATGGTACAGAATCATTGTTAATGTGTAAGACAGGTCAATCAAGCTGTCATTTTTCACATTTTGTTTTCAAGTTAAAGTCTTTTTCAGTCTGTTTTAAAGCCAATTGGGTCAATTGTGTGTAATTGTGGTCAATAGTGATCTATTTACCTGAAAAATAATAACTGGCATCATAGAGAACAGAGCCACAGAAAGTTGTCACTCTGTCAAAAGGTAAAGGAAAATATGAAAGTTCAATCTATAATCCAAATGTAAACACACGTGTAACCCCACCAACACAACTCATAGCCTGCTTTCACTCTTAAAAGGAATTCATGGATACTACACGGATTAACACCACACAACAGATGAATCGTAATTGTACTGAGGCCCTGCTCATTCACACAGGTGTTTGCAGTTATGGCTGATTAGTCTTCTGCTCAGGTTGAAGTTGGGTGGAAGGATGGCAGAAATTTCCTGAGGTCACCCAACTCATGAACTAATAATAATGACAGAGATGATGATGATGAACAGATGCAACAAATCTAGTGGGATGTCAATCAATCACAGTCTGTACCTGCTTAGGCAGGCATGAGTAAAGGTCTAATCAGACAGAATAATTGAAAGCACCTGTGTCAGTAGACCATGGCTGTAGGCTGCAGGCGGTTTAATGTTATTTAGATACTGTGTGACATTTATTTATACATTTCCTTTAAGTCTTAAGTGAATATATTGTCCAAAAATCCTTATTGGGTCTTTAAAATGTAGAACACTTGACATCTGAATCCACATGTCAGATATTTAAAGCCCTTGGATGTCAACAAACATTTCAAAGGCTCCTTTTTCACTAAGCACGGCTCCTGTAGTAAATCCCTGCTGCTTCCTTGTGTGTACTGGAAAGGCCATATAAGGCAGAAGATCTGTGTTGGACCTTAAGACCTGTGTCCCGTGATAGACACACTGGAGTCGGAGTGCAACATGTGGTTTATTATGAAACGCTGGCAGCACGAGCTGATAAGATCTCCTCTGTTGGTGAAGGGAGATAAAACAAGTTCAAGTCCCGTCCTGTCCCAGATATACAGTCTATATGAAACCGGACTGCATGGGGAGAAGTGTGCAACTGCCTTGTGAAGACGCACCGTGGAAGTTGAATTTTCACAACTCAACTTTAATTTCCACGGATGAATTGGCGGGAGGAGCAGGCGTGACCCGAGGATGACTGTTTTTCAGCGCACGCGGATGAGTGACGTGCCTCAGCTTTGGTTTGACTGACGCGTCTTTGACCATGGATGAGTCCGTGTGGTGTTGAACGCTAAAATACCAGCTGAGCTCTCTCTCTCTCCCTCGCTCTCTCCGCTCATCCGTTATATCCTCGCTCACCGCAGCTCGAGTATCAGTTACCGGGTCCCAACCAATCCCCTTGCGCAGTCAGACGGCAGAGGAGAGCAAACCGGAGAGAGGCAGACAAGCAGGGGGGAGAACGCGAGCGGAGCACACACCCAACAATCTATCCATCCATCGTCTATCCTCCTTCACCCTCTTCCAGGCAGACTCACAGGCAGCCCCCCCACCCCACCCCACCTCCCCCTCTTTTCCTCCCCTCACCCGCCAGGTCTCCCCGACTGCAGCTGTTTGGGATAACCGGGGAGGTGCGAGGCAGGATGCGCGATGGGACAAGCGTGCGGACACGCGCTCCTCTGCCGTAGCCAGCCGCCGTCATCGGAGATGTAAGTGTGTCTCTAATAACTATGTGTGTTCGGATAAAGGCTCCAGTTTGTGTCCCGAAGCTTCATGCTACTTCTACGTACACTACGCAAACTGAACGGCTGTAGAGGCACATGGCGCCGAGCGCAGAGCCAAATACAGAGTGTCGATGTGCTGTGAGTGTGGTTTGCTGGGTGTCATTATTCCCCCTGTCAGCGGCAGTGAAGACCCCAAACTGTGCAGGCAACTGTCAGTGTAAACTGGTGGACAACTGCCCTGTAGCTCACCATCACCATCACACCACTACAGTGTTCTCATAGTGTGTCTAGACTGCTCTACAGAGAGTTTAGTGACCTTATTGCACCTTTGTGTCTATTGTAGTTGTCTGACGAGGCTACTCTTCCTCTAATATTCCTGCAGGGACAGATACATTTGCTGTGATAGTCCTAATTGAATTCTGTCACTGTCATTACAATCTTTATGTTCAGATGTTTTTTAAAGGGCTGACTTTGAGCAAACTGCCTTAACCTGAAATACTGCATGGCCTGAGCTGCCCAGCAAAAACCTAGTATGACACCACTTACTAATATGGCACCCTTTATAGAGGGTTTATAATAACAACTGTTGGCTGCCAGGTTGTCAAAAAACCTGTCAATGACTGGAAAAGAGCTCTACAGGAACTGGACCTAAATCCATTTATCAACAACTTATTAAACATTTATTCATTTATTACCCACATTTGCAACTGCTTTGTTACCAAGAAAGGAAGAATAAACATCAGCCACCTACCACCAGAGATTTTTCACAACCTGGTAACCCAAAATTTGTCCTTATTAATATTTATAACAGATCTACAAAGCATTAATAAATATTTTATTAACCAAGCAAGCACCCTCAACTTAAAAATCCTTTTATAAAGATTCCCTTATTAGAGGTGGTATCCCTAGTTTCAGTTTTTAGATAAACTTGAGGGTAAATGCTGCTCTTGTGCATTTTATCCTATGAAACACCACAAATACATCATCCTCTCAAAGCTTAAATCAAGGCTGTTTGTGTGAGTTTGTCTCAGTGTGAAAGTTCACTCTTGATCCTAATATATTTTTCCTTGGTCATTAATAGTTGACATTTGGTTGACACGATTATACAATCAACAATTCAATGCAATAAAAAGAGCCCAGTCTTTTATCCAGTCTTTGTAAAGCTTAGAGTGTTTATAATGTGGTGAGAATGTGTCAGAGAGGAAGTGTTCATTAAACTCTGTGGGTTTTTTTTGAGGCCGTTAGTAGTGTTGTTGTATTGGATTTTTTTTATGTTGTATGGTGTCTCTGTCTGTCTGTCAGCAAGCAGTCTTCTCAGTGGCACCTGTATGGAAAGAAATGAACCTTTAAATGTCATGGCCCCACTTGGTGTTTAGCTAAATGTTAGAGCCCAGCTGATGTTGAAGCAGGTTTCTGCTGTTTGAAATTAAAGTCTGCCATGTAAACACACAATAGCTGCTCTCAAATTGAATGACACATCTGCTCCTGATGGAGTTGAGTGATTGTGATCAAAACACAATGGCTGATCAAACGGCATACACGTAACATATATATATATATATATATATATATATATATATATATATGGTGAGAGCTTCCCACAGGACATGCCTTGATGCCTGTACTCTGAAAATATTAAAAATAAATAAATAAAATAAATACTATTAGTTCCCTCCCCCCCTCTCATAGCTGAATTGCATCATTTCTTGATAACGACATTGTGATGCCATTATGCACTGATTGCACAAAACATTAGGGGCACTTTCCAGATATCAAGTTTCAACTCCTCTTTGGCTCAAAGTTGAAAAATCCTCCTCTAAGGTGTTTTACTTTCTTTATCCCCTCCTTCATTATTGGTTTAAATTCAATAAGGGAAATCACTGAAAGAATAATGGCTTTTACTTAGTGCTTGTCAGAGAAGACTAAGCCTCTTATATTGGGCATTTGTTGGTCAGTGTAGGAGAAAATAGCTTTGAGGAGTTATGGAGGAATAATGAATGTTCCAGGTGCACGTCTGTGATCTCTGACATACAATAAGTTTCAGTAGCTGGTCTCACCTGCTTTGTTCTAGCTGGACTCTGTCATGAAGTGTGATACTGTTACAAAATACACAACAGCAGATGTCATGCTCATATCCATTGGGATATGTCCCGTTTTTCGATTGAGCATTATGATAAAATAAAACCATATGGGTTGAAAAACTCCAAGAGGAACATCCGCAGCCTTTCATGTTTTCATCAGTGTGATAGTTTTCTAGAGTCTTAGATCTCTGGATTGAAGCTTTGAGGAATCAGGCACATGTTCTGTCTAAGTATAGACCTCCATTCACGTCCTCGTTTGTAATGTTTGATACTGTGGTCTTTGTGTTACTGCATGTGTTTGTGTATTATAAACAGCCTTTAATGGAAGCACTGTTTATCCACTGTTATCATCTTGCATCCTTTTAGCAGCAAACAGGCATTGCCAATGTAATCTTTATTTGGGTATGTGTATTTGTGTGCCAGAGGGAGAGCATGTGAATGGTTTTCAACCTGAAAAAAAATTGCAATTTACTGGATTGACGCCTGGAAGTCAGATCCCCCAGCCTCCTGCTGAACACACACACACACACACACACACACACACACACAACACACACACACACACACACACACACAGAAAGAGAGAGAAGTGCACAGCTGCAGCAGAGTTGTAACCCGACTCCTGATGAGCGAGCATGTGTGTGTTTGAGTGTGTGTGTGTGTGTGTGTGTGTGAGAGAGAAAAAGGATGCTGACATTGCACTGTGTTATTATCAGTAATGGGCTCATCAATACTAAAATATTCAGAGAGAGAAAAAAGACAGAGTGGAGAGGGAGATAAAGTGAAAGCAGCGAGGAAGCTGGGAAACCATTGTGTGCTGTGTTTGCATGCTTTTGCACATGTTTGTGTACCTGCAGAATGTGTGTGCTTCTGCAAAACATTCCGCTTAAAAGCTTTCAATCCAATGATTCATCTACATTTTGATTCCCCGTCTCTGAGCCCAGCACTGTATGTAGAGTCTTCAGTGAAAAGTGCAATGTGCAGTGGACTCAAACTGATGATGCATATGTTTACTTTGGGGCCAGCAGATGATAGTAGATATTTGATTTGATTTTTATAAACAAGATAATTAACTGTGCATAAAAATCTTGTCCCCCACAGTTGAGATGTAAATTATATATGTAGTTATGTTTGAAATGCTGAACTGAATGAATATTTCGTTGGTCCCTTAATTTTTTTGGCATGGATATCATGAGATGACTGGCACAGTATGGATGCTGGGAAACTCTTACAGCTGAATCATCAGTACAAAAGATGAGCAACTGTGTAAAAAAAAAAAAAAAAAAAAAAATCTGTCTCTATGATAAAAAGTCAAAGGCCAACAGTTTGAGAGAAGAGAGAAGTCAACTATGACCTCTAAGGAGTTTTGAGGAAACAAATATCCAAGCACCAAGCTTGAAATTATATTAGCAGAGCAGCTATTGGGGGGATAATGATAGAGATTGTGTTTTGTAGGACTTTAATACGTTCAGCAGATTTAATCAGTTAGCTTTGGGATTGTGGGTCTGGGTCTTGATTGAATTCAATAACTAGTGAAGTTTTTGTTCCTGATTGCAAAGATGAAGTCTTATAAATTTGCTAGTGCTGTGATTTGTGCCTCTAGCTATACCAAACTAATGAAGTAAACTTAGGCAACAAAGCTAAGATTATTAACATCAGACAAAAACATATTATCGTCATATTATCCGGGAGACTCTCCTGGATTTGAGTAACACTGAGGTTAACATTTAAAGATAACCTAGAATCCTTACTAATACTGTGGGAAACAAAGCTTTTCAGACCTTCATAACCCTGCCCCACTTGTTTTTCTACTCCTCTTGAGTTTAGTGTACACTGCACAAAATGTGCAACCAGTATACATAGAACTGCTGTCCCCAAAGTGCCATCCTTATCTTATTTAAACACACACTTACAAACCAACATTTAAAGATGTTCATGTGACCAGGTTACATAGATACAGTACATATAGTAAAATGTCTAAGTTTTCTGTTTGCTTTCTGGTGGAAGTCCATAAATCCAAGAGAGTAGTGTAAATAATTCAGAAGAGCTAAAGATCTTTCGCTAAAACATGTCTACCTGGCTCAGAGTGGTACGGGGACTTTAGCTACATCACTGGACCGAACTGATTTCAACTAAATCCACTCAACAGATGCCATAACACGGTCTGCGTGTGTGTGTGTTTAAACCAGAGGGAAGGAGATGGATACATTAATTCAGCCATGCAAACAAGTTGTTTAACATTAGAGAGTAATCTGTGTAATTGGTTGTAATACAAACAGTGTGGAAATCCATTTTAGCATAAGTTAAGTGTTGTTTGGTTCTCCTTGGTTTCTCTTGTAATTTACCAGTGATTTCCCGTAGACAGCATTAATCACTGTAGTTGTCCAGTGTCTCCAGTAAGTTTCTTCTAAATTGATGCCTCATACTAATAGCTATTTATCGTGAAAAATGGGATCTGTGAATGTCCCTAGCAAATACTGTGCCCCCTGACTGAGCTGTAAATGGACCAAATGTAGAGTCAAAGAGGCTGAGCCGAGCAGAAGGCGTCATACTGTGTAGCGGGAAAGAGTTCTTACGTTTGATGTGTTATCTGCCCTGTACAGGTTTCAGATGCTCAAATTTGACCATGAATTAGAAAATAAACTTTTCAACACACATCTAAACAAAGACATAGACCAAGCACACACACACTTAGTTTCAGTCAGATTGTTGACAGAGTTTTTAGTCCTGTTAGATTTAACATGTAACTCATACTTGTAAACCTGCCCTGCAGCAGTTTATTATATTTAACTCTGGCATGAGCAACCTTAGTGCATACATACTGTATACCAAGAGTTTAGCTTGCTTCTGCAGGAAATGTCTTAACTTTGCATCATTACTGGACAAAGCTGAAAGCTAATTCTGTTTTGTCATTGTCCTTTTTTTTTATACATGTGAGGGGTGATTGTGTGCTTTTACAGTGTTCACGTATAAACTGAGCAAGTTTGCATGTCATCTCTGTTGTTTCTTGTTCCTCACAAGAATAGAAATCCTGGCCAGCTGCTCACTGGTGACGACTGATTCTCACACATCACATTACATTTACTCGTTTGGTAGATCCAAAGCGATTCACAAGTGAGAGACAACACTAAAACTTCAGTGCATTAGGGGATCTTGGCGCAAGTACAAAGTAATACATCTACTCAATAAGTGCAAGGAGATCAGGTAAAGAAGTGCAAGAAGTAAAGAAGCCGGAAGTGCAGAGTAAGTGCTAGTTAGGGTATTAAAGGTGCAGGTTAGAGAGGAGGTACTCTCAGAAAAATGAATCTTCAAGAGATTCAAGATAGAGAGGGACGCCCCTGCTCTGACTGCATTTGGTAGCTTATTAGGAAGAGTTATTTTAAAGACTGTGGCTAGAATTACAGTTAGGTTAAAGTTACGGTTTCATATGTTGAAGGTTCAATATTAAAGTTTGCTTAAGTATGGTTTAAAACGGCTATGGTAAGAACACAGCTCCAGGGAATGTATTGAAGTCAATGCAGTGTCATTGTGTGTGTGTGTGTGTGTGTGTGTGTGTGTGTGTGTGTGTGTGTGTGTGTGTGTGTGTGTGAGAGAGAGCCTGGAGGTGTCACGGGGAAATGAGCCTGACAGCTCTCATGGTTCCCAGCTTTGGCTCCAGCAGCTCCTGTCAGCCGTCTTATCTCTATGGACTGTTGCCACAGACAGGTGTTTCTGTGTGTGTGTGTGTTTGTGTGTGCGTTTGCTTGTTTGTGTGTGCAGACGTTTGTGTATAAGGCTGTGTATGTGTTTACATGTGTGTCATTGTATACAAGTTACAAGGCTGTTTTTTATGTATGGGTACGGTTGTGTTTCTGTCAGTAACCCAATGAACAGCAACAACTCTGTGTGTGAGTGTTTTTTGAAGAAGTTTTTGTCAGAAGCTGTGTGTGTGTGTGTGTGTGTGTGTGTGTGTGTGTGTGTGGTCCCTTGAGAGATTAAGGTGGGAGGTGATGCAGCTGTGTTTGGGGCACAGAGCTTTGGTTTAATTAGAAAACAGTATCAAGTACCCATTTGTGTGTGTGGTGAGACCTCATTGATAGGCAGCAGAGGTGTGTGCGCGTGTGTGTGTGTGTGTGTGTGTGTGTTTGTGTCGACTTTACTTATAGCCTGAGGAGCAAAGAACCTTAAATAAATGTGTCATAAACTGCCAAAGAGATAGCATACAGCTAATTAGGTTTGACATCCGGCTTTAGGACTTTGAGTCTTTGTGAAGTTTGTGTTTAAGATTTGTTCTTCATGTGTGGTACTACAACGCCTGAATGCACAGACTTTAGTCTGAAGGTCAGTGCTATTTCAACATGAACAGCTACATCTATTTTAGTTTGTAAGTGTAGGCTTACTCATTTGTTTTTGCAGGCAGCCTGTGTGTGTCTTTCTTTAGACTGGTTCGAAGTTGCAGGGGTCACAGACACAGGGCCATTGTTACACTTATGAAAAACAGAGGTTTTTAGGATCTTACAGTTTGTCATGTGCTGTAATATCTATTATAGCTACTATGGAATTTATGTATGGGTATGAGAATTACTCAGCATCTGGTGTTCTTCTAAATTTTTTGCACTGTCAAACATGGTAGTAGTGTGAGTAAATCCTCCAGTGGCATACTGTATGTGGAATAAAAGTGACTATTTGAAGCAGCTGCTGAAAAGACGTGGGAGATTAAAATGATACAAGATGACTGTTATAAATTATTTATGCATCTCAAAGTCAAAGACATAAAAACCCCTTCTCCACAAGTCAGAAATTCAGTTTAGTGAGCAGAGATTACTTCTCTCAGATCCTGGTTTTCATTCCAAACAATGTTTTTTTGTGTTCATTTTAAGCAGGTAAGGGGACTAAAGTGGTGCTGTGGTCAATCCTGTGCATCCCATGACTTTGTTTAGCTGAACTGATTTCATTTTGATGACGGTTGCAGTGTGCGTCATTAGTGTGTATTGTTTTTATTGCTGACGTTACCGATATTCATCTTGTGTTGTTGTTGTTGTAAATCCACAGTTGCTTCTGTTGTTCCTGCTGATATAGCAAATGTTTGACCAGTAGTTTTATGTTGCTCTTTCTACAGACGTTTTGTCACTCTTCTGAACACGCATCCCTCTCTGTTATTGATATCATAGTTTTTGCTGCTATAGATTTAGCAGTTTGTTGATCTGCTAATTAGTAGTTATTATTGTGTATTATTATCTGTGTGTTATTGTCTGTATATTGTATTCTGTCTGTACAGTAGAAGAGCACAATGCGTTCCTGCGCTTCGGTTCCCTTTGCCCTGACTACAGGGCTTTTTCTTATTGATCGGCCCATATTGATTGACTCACACAGAGATAAAGCCACTGACGGGCTTTAAGTGTCGCATTTGGGACATTCAGGGGTTTTGCGATGCTTGTTGGGCTGAATGAAATGACTTGTTCTACAGCATATGAACACATACTGCTTGCACATGAACAGACTGTAATAGTTTCACAAAAAGCTGATTGTTTTTCTGTCTGCAGGCTACCATTCATCTAGTATTTTGACATAAACTCCATTAGCACTTAGCAGCTGTTTTGATGCTGATTGCCAAATGAAAACATGGTGATGATTATTCTGATCACATGGGCAGATAAAGCACTGACTGTTTGAGTATCTGTCTGTTCTCACAGTCTATATACCGCTCCTGCTGTTGAGTGTTGTGATTTGCTCACTTTTACTTTGTTATTATTTCCGACAGACCAATTCTCCATTCTCTTCATCACCTCATTTGTGTGTCATTGTCTCCACCTACCTGCTTATTCCTCTTTTTTATTTCCTTACTTCTCTCTCTTCACCTGCCAGTCAGAGACAGAGGGAGGGAGACAGGTGTGACAGAGAGAGGGAGAGGCTGTTGAGATGGTATGATAGATGAAGGGCCTGGTGCTTCATCCAAAGAGTTGTCCAGGTTGCCTGGCAACTAATGGTGTCACAGGTTACCCTACATGTAGGGTATTATATCAGTCCTAGATGTGGTGTTTACCTCTTTTGATCTGACTGTATATACATCTTTTTTTACAGTTTTTGAACGATTGAATCAATATGTTATTCATGTGACTGAACCTGTGTATGTGTGTATATAAAGTTGCATATCTCAAAGGCTTTGTGACAAGTGTGTGACAAATGTGACAACGCTGCTGCACATTTTTTGCTGGAGGTTTTTTACTTCTCTTTCTCTCCTGAGGACGTGGCTGCGCATTGAACCGATGACAGCTGAGTGTTTAGTTGTCAACCACATTAATCCAAACTCATGTCATACTTCACTTAAATTACTTTTTAAAAATGTAGATACAATTTGTAAAGACGCAGTCTGTGAAGCAGATGTAAACAAAAAGGTTATACTCAACCCCAAAATAAGCAGAGTAAAAACTGTTGTGGTATTTTATATCGGTAATGTTTGGAAAACATAAATATATTGAAAAATGCACATTGAATGCAAATTTTATGAATAGAATTTAATGTGGCAAAAATACTCACTGGATCTTTAAGAGTATTGCAGAACCTTTAGTATAAATTATGATGCTTATGTTTTGAATAAATTGCAATGAGAAATCAATTCATTGATTATTCGATTAATTAATTGGCAGATATTTGAATTTTTCAAGCACAAATGCTGAGTGTTGTTTGGTACCAGGTTCTCAAATGTAAGAGTTTTGTGCTTTTATTGGTTTTACATAAGAGTAAACTGAACAGTTTGGGATTTTGGACTGTTGGTCGGATAAAACAAGACATTTAGGCAGATCTCATCTCATGCTTTAGGATATTGTAACGGACATTTTTCACCTTTTTTCTGCCTTTTTTTGATAACTACATTGGACATGTGAGAGCGGGGGAATGATACGCAGCAAACGTCGCAGCTGGTCGGGACTTGAACCAGGGACTTGCTGCTCATCCTGGTTTTTCACAATTTTATGTTTTATAGACCAAACAATAAATTGATTAATCTGGAAAACGATTGACAGATTAAATCATGATGAAAATAAAAATTAGTTGAAGCCCCAGTTCTGAAGATTAAGCTAAAGTAAATGTCGCCCTGATTTGACACACTGTAATGCTGTGCTGGCTTTAAGGTACATGTTTCATTTCCCTGAGACCTCTCAATTAACAGTTACACTTAACATTTTTCTTGTAATTAAGTAATTGTAATATGGGAATATTTCGATGATTTTTGAGTTCCTAAATCCTTCCTACCATTACTAGCCTTCTAGACCCGTGGTTCCCAGTCCTCTTCCTCAGCTCTCAGAGTCCTGCTGGCTTTCATTCTCACCATTTAATACAAATTTTCATCTGGGACACCAGGTGATTGCACTTAACCACCGCTCAAATAGAAAACCAGCAGGACGACTGTGCTCCCCATTGCTCGTTCTACTGATCAGAGAGCAGTACCTGCCAAACACCAGTGTGCAGCCATTCTGCAGTTTTTAGAACTCAGTGATACGAGACACACTCACAACCAGGACAGACCACTTCAACTGTAGAAAACCAAAGATCTTATGTAGGAATTTGTATCAAAGCTATGTGATCAAAAATAATTGTCAAACAAGGGGAAAAAAATGTAAAATTAGGCCTATTAATGATCCCCGAGGAATACCACAAGTAAAAGCGGAGCCCTGACAAGATAAATAATGATAGAAAAGGAAAGAAACATTTACACGCAGTAAAACAGCAGCTGCTAATATAGAGAAGAGCAACATGTGAAAACTTGCACAGTATTTAATGGATAACTGGAGCTGAGGTGACGTCCTGCAGACAGACCCACAGAGCTGGAATTATACAGTCTGCACATGAGTGAGTCACAAAACGGTGGGAGACCAGAGATGTCAGGACGTAATCTCAGAGGAAACTGCTGGTTCTGAAAACACGGGATGGAAATTAAACTCTTATCCAACTATGTATACTATACTGTCACAGAGTGCTCTTGAGTTGTGTAGTAATTTCCACAACAAGGTCCTCAGACGGATGGACAGAAATGTGAAGTGCTTTATGGCTTTTAAATTACACATTAGAATAGTGTAACTCAAGTGGCATTAATTGACCTGTGCGAGAGGCCGGATGCGTTTACCTGAAGTAGAGAATTTTTGAAAATATAAACTTTTACACTTACAGTACATTGTGATTTTAATAGGAATTGGAGACAAAATATTTCCTGTGACACACAGGTACCAAAATAAACCAAGAATAGACCTAAATATGTTACATTCTGGACAGTTATAAAGTTTTTTGAATGGAGGCAAAACATCAAATACAGATCTCTGCTACAAAACTTAAACAAGTGACACTATGTAAGCTTAATTTGAATTAAATGTTTAATGATCTATTAATAAATGTACAACCAGGGCAGGATTCAGTTGTTTCAATTAACAAAAAAGTACAAAAACAAACTAATAAGAGATAGTAATCCTGGAGCCTTTGAGCCCCTGGGGCAGTTGCCTACTTTGCCTCGCTGGTAATCCAAATAATGCAACACTTGTTTCCTTTTTTTTCCCTTGTAATTTCAATCCTACCTCCTTCAACTTCTCAGACAACCAGTGCAACTACGAACACCAAGAAGGTGCACCATGTTTTTTTTTTGTCATACAGCAATGTGTAAAAACTCTAGGCACTTTAGGTTCCTATCTGTCACGCAATACCACCAGGGTCCAAACATAGAACCAGCGTCGTAAAGAACTATCTTCAGTGACAACAAGATCAAGGAGTCCTCCAACAGATGGTAGATGGCCCTCACAGAGCCCTGGTCCCAGCATCATGGAGAAGACACTGAGACAGCCTAAATCCATTGAAGAACTGTCTTTTAAAAGCAAAGGGTGGTCACATCAAATATTGATTTGATAAAGGTTTTTTTTTTGTTTTGTTAACTGCACTTTGAATGAAGTAAATTAATAAGTAAAAACTAATCATGGCATCATTTTAGCAGAGCATGCATGGCAATGTTGGTCAGTTGGTCCACCACTTTGGCCCAAACTGAAATATATCTGAACAACTACTGGATATATTTCCATCAACACACATTCATGGTCCCGAGAGAATGAATCCTAATGACACCGATCATCCCCTGACCAATGTAAAAGTAGTAACTTTCCCATCAACCTCTGTACTTTGTTTGGTCCTAATTGGCTAAAGTTAACCTGCTTGCACACTAAATTAAGATAGTGAACGTGGAAAACATTATACCTGCTAAACATCAACATGTTACCATTGCCATAGTCAATGTTAGCATGCTGACGTTAATATTAGCTCAAAGCACTGCTTTGCCTCGGTACAGCTTCACAGAGCCGCTCTTCCTGTTAACCAGCACCGCTGTCAGACAGGATGTGTTTGTGAGCATCACATCCAGAATGTCTTGGAGTGAGCTTCAACTGAAATATTTAGGGTGACCAATCTGTCTTCAGATTATGGGCTTCTTCACAGTTTGGAAATCATATTTAGAAAAATTTAATCCAGATGGCTTTTTGCTGTCGGTAGGAATTGTAGGAGAATGCCTTTGTTTGTTTGACCTATTATGTCACATTGTAGTACACATGCATGTAACAAAGGAGACCATAAACTGCACCCAGACAAACACACAATGTTGTCCTTGATACTTACTTGTCTTGCAGTAGGATCACACTCTGCCCTGGGCCACATGTATTTGCTAATTACACACCACAAACACACACAAAGCAGGCTTACACGCACACACACACACACACACACACACACACACACACACACATGCACACTTCTAATTATTTTCAAGTCTTGCAGAAGTGCTGAAAAACAGTCTAGTGGAAGTCATTTGCATTCAGACTGTATTTTTTCCTCAGTTTGATTGTCTGACACCAGTAAACACACACACACACACACACACACACACACACACACATAGAGAGATAGACACAGATACAAACGCTATTCTGCAGCGTGAATCTGAAGTTCTTAATGAGAGTTTATGCTCATTTTGCTGCCCTGCTGTCAAGACAAATAAGAGTCTTGGTGTGTGTGTGTGTGTGTTTCCTCAGTTCTGCTATGTGTGTTTGGTGTGTGTCTGTGTGTGTCTGTCTGGCAGATTCATTTTCATTCTACATACATCTGTCAGTATGTCTCTACCCATTTTCTTCTCTGTGTCATCAATGACCCCAACTGGTCACCTTTCACACTTGTCCCTTCATGCCTTTAGCCCACACACACACACACACACACACACACGCATACACACACATACATAGACAGTCGTAATTGCCCAGAGGCACTTCTCCTCTCTGTCTCTCTCATTCTGTCTCCCGTTCCCTCTCAAATCTTTTTTTTTTCTATTTCTTTACTTTTTAAAAAATGTCCCTTTCACGTCCACTCGAGCAATTTTTGCTGCCAGCAAGTGGTCTAACAGGGATGTATGTGCTGTTTGTACATGCGTGTATTTATGCATGTCTGCACAAACATACGGCAAATGTAAATCCATGTGCACGCAGCTGTACAAAAAAAACACCATACATTGTATGGAAGACGCCTGTGTGCAGTCAGACTGTGTTATTACTGGGGATGCTGCGTTGTCTCCAGATGTGTATTTCTGCTCGCGGTCTACCTTGTTTCCATCCACACTGGTGTACATGTGTATCATAGTTTAGTTGGTGTATCCAGGTGCAGCCTCCTTCTCAACATCAAAGTCAACATGGAGACAGTTTGTGTATCTTTGATAGCACTAACCTCCGTTCTTAGGAGAGGATGGAGAGTTTAAGTCTTTGATGAGCCCATTACACCTTTTTAAAGTCTACATTGAGAAGCTTCCTCCTGGTGGAGTGGACTGATGTCTAAGAGAGGGCACACTTGCTTTCATCTCTTTTGTCTTTTTCCATGTCTCTTAAAACTGTCTGTGCCATAACCTGTTTTTTTTTTTTTTTTGCCGCCCTGTTTGCATCTACATGAGCCTGTTTATCCCCCTCTTCTCGATTCTCCGTCTCTTTCATCCTCGTCTTTTACCTTTTGATAAGGACAAGAGGTTGTGTGGCGCACCGTCGCCTGTTTTCTCTGTAGTGTGATTGCATCGCGGCAGAACTCGCCTGGTCCCTAACTAGGCAGTCTGGGAAGCTACTTTGATGTCACCAACAATTTGAAGCCAGTAATGAGGAGGTGGTTTTAGTCCTGATTGGAGCCGGCCTTCTTTGAAACATAGGTCCGCCTCGTGTGTTGAATGTGTTTGTGCTGTGTTGACTTCTTCTTTTCTACCACCCAGTTAATCATTCCACTTGCTTGATCTGACTGATCGGCTGGCTGTCAAAAAGGATTGGGATTTCCTGGCTGTAGCAGAATTAAGAAACTGACAAGACATTTGCTTCAGTAAAACCTCATACTATCCTCTGTTTGAAAACATTTCAAGAACATCTGCGCTAACTGAAACAAAGCCGAAAAGGGAACACACCACACGTGCACCTCCAGCTGTTTGATTTTCTGTTTGAGATGTTCCACTTTGTACATTTCTTACTTCACGCTCCTCTGTATGCAGACGATTATGCCATAGGGAGCACAATCAGACTGCATCCCTCGTTGTGAGAAAGACGTCAGCCTAATTTGTTGACTTCTCGGCCAAACACGGCGTCTGGTTTGTGAAACACTTGCAAAAATCCGAGCTGGCACATTTATCAAATGTAATTTACTATGAACAGCCAACCCGTTAGCTTGTAAATTAAACAACAAATCACTGTAACTGGCAGTACAATGATCACATTCAAAAGTCAGGCTTCAAAAAATAGAGTGACAGAAATGTCTCTGATGTATGTGTTACTGTTTCATTAATTATTGGTAGTTCTGAATTTCTTTGAAGGTTTTTTTATGTATGTCCTGTTAACCTTTTCTTTTTTTTTAGACACACACACACACACACACACACACACACACACACACACACACACACACACACACACAGGAGCATGTGAGAATACACTTTGTCATATGCTTTCTCCTGCTGTTCTGCCCATTCTGATACATAATACATTACAACTGAGACCAAGTGAGCCTCCTCCCTCCCTCCTTCCCTACCTCTCTATCTCTTTCTCTCGCTCTCTCTGTCTCACTCTCCTCCTCATCTTACTTTCTCCTCTTTCTCCCTCACCTACTTCTACTCCCAGCGATGATGCTATTCTCTCATCCTCCCCCTTCAGCCCCTGTCTCTCACCATCTTTCTCTCTCCATCATTTTACGGGCTACTGTATTGTTAGGTCCCAACAGTAATTTATTCATAGAGATACACTGGCTGGCCTTTCCCAAAATGGAAGGACAGATGGTGGACAACAGAGAGCTGCCAAGAGATGTGGGATAAGATAAGGTAGAGAAAGTAAGGAGAACAATGTGAAAGATGACAGGCACTTCAGATTTGATCTTTTTGGGCCTTGGCCTGTCTTCAAAAAGAAATCACACCTATTACTGAATGTTGTTTGCCTGATTCCCCAAGCCACAGAGGAAGCGTCTACAAAATTACATTTTTATTCAAATCTCAGAAGTCGGAATGTGCTTAGAATTAAATGTCAACCAAACTGTCTGAGAGATTTGAGTGTTGGGATGATATATTCTGGCTTTGCTCTGTGAAATATTACAGAATACTTTTTCTTTAATTTACACCTCTATGTGCCTGCACACTGTGTTTTCTCTTTCCATGGGATATCTTTGTGTTTTTATTGCCCTTATCCTTTAAAATTCTTCTCTACCCAGAAATGTGTTTTGTTATTTCACCTGGGTGTTTGACCTTCACTGTGCAGAGTGATGTACTGTATGTGTAGAGACTAGAGAAAACACTAGAAAACTGTTTTCACCTTCCTCTGCTGAAGGGGTAAGTACTCTGTGCTCACCTTAAATCTGACTTTAAGACATGTGCTTAAATACTACAAGTACCAAAAGTGATTATTCCCAGCAGAGTATTTTGTGCATGGTTGGGATTTTTAAACTATTGTCTTTGTGGTTCCTGTATTTGAGAGAGAATGCGCTTCTGGTGTTCTTTTCAGCATCTGTTTGAGTCATTGTCCTCATCTATGATACCTGCAAAAAACCTTCTAAATATTAAGGGTGTTAGACTGGTTCAAGATTTGGCTGGGGATAAAAGGAGACAGGGGAATAATGAATATCTGTGCTCTGTATTCAAAGGTTAAAACATGAACAAACATAACTCAGGATTCATTTATGGGTACTTGTAATGAATTTTATGGTGCCTCTTTTGTAAAACCTTGTTTGGACAGAGTTTTTTCTCTGCTCAGGGCATTAATATGTAGAGCTTCTATGAGACATCAGAGATGTTGTTATGAGCTGCTTTTCATTAAGTTTTTATAGTATTTTTTTATGGTATTGTTTATGCTCTTTAGAGTTGTGTGTATTTCCATATAAAGGCCTATGGAGGAGAAGGGTTCTGCAAACTAGCTCAAGCTGTGATACTGGCTCATTTATGTCCCCATAAAATTAAACATTAAATAAAAATGGATTTTATTTAAATATAGCTTTGTTAAAATAGAGATGAGAAAGAGATTTTTCCTTAATTGATACCAAGCTCTGTGGTGTCCTGATACACAAAAATCTATTTCAACGCTTTATTGATTTCTGTACCGTGTACAGTCATAACAGAAAGGTACATAGTTTTACGAATAGTAGAACCAATAACAAAGAAAAAATCCCATCTGACTATAAAGGCACCATATAACTGTCAAAGATAAAACTGATCAATTCCAAAAGTCCAGACTGAGAAGAGAAGTGAAGGTTCAGGAGCGCGAAAGTGTGAAGTGTTGTTTTCTCTGAGTTACTATGTTACTTTGTACGGTGGCCCTGAGGTGCAAAACACAACAACATTGTACAAAACGCATCATTACTGGAAACCCCAACAAACAAAAAAACCTAAAGCACAACGATATTTCAGTAAAAAACACCTTAACAAATGAGAAAATACAACAACAAAACAGAAAACAAAAAAAAAACAGTTTTACAGACGAGTGTAATTTTGGCCTCTGTGCTTATACCACACAGCCACATACAACAAATCAATCTGCAAGATGTCATACTGTATGTTGTTAAGTTTGTTCGATTCATGCATAGCCATTTTATCGGACACAGTTGTACCTGGTGTCGTGCAAAGCTGTAGTAATGTTGCTAGTACGGTTGCCTGCAGTTTATTATACCATGTGCACTGATTTACAATGATGATCAAACTTTCCACCGGAGCTCAGGTGTCACAATTTAACTTGACACCTGGCAGCCCAGACATCAGAAAGCGCTGTTTCCGCTGTGTATTGTTTCTTAATGGTTGTAATTATACATTAGATGTGATGTGGAAAAGGGTGGTGTTTGTGGTAGCTGAGGGCGATGTTAGATGACCATTACAGTATATTGTGCAATAACCACCAGTTTGCTCAGTGAGCTGCCAAATTGTTTCCTGTCGATGTTTGTAAATGTGTGTGTGTGTGTGTGTGTGTTTGTGTGTTGATCTTGTGAGACCAGCTGCTAGGTGTGTCTTCCATCAGCTACCCAACAGGAAGGACACACAGACCCATTAGAGAAGAGAGGAGAGAAACCTAATTGACCAACACGAGGACATCAGAGCCGACACACACAGTGGTTTCCGTCCTGAACCCGTCACCCGTCCACCCCGCTCTGGTGCTGCAGCGATATGGAGCATTGGGGTAGTTCAGGCAGGCATGACAGTCGTTTTATTGTCACGTATTCCTTATACTGTCCAGCCATTAACTATATGTCCATCTCATAGCTAGGCAATCCATGTAGTCAGGTTCACACTCATTTATTCTGCATACTCCCACTGCTCACACTGCTCCTGCCGCTTTCCACTTTAACTCCCTCCTCATTTCAGGTGATTTCTCTGTGTTTCTCACGTTCCTCTATCTCAAGTTCAGAGTTCATTCTTGAAACGGCAGTTGACAAAAATCCCATTTAGTAGGTTTTCTGGAGCTTTTGTTCACAGCACATGATCATCAGCAGATGCAGTTGTAGGTTTGAGTTGAAGCAATTAGTTGAATAATTGATTAGTCGATTGATAGAAAGTTAATTTAGCAACTATTTTGACAATCGATTAATGACTCTAAGTCAATTTTTAAGCAGAATTGCCAAGAAATTTTATTGGTTCCAGCATCTCAAAGGCAAAGATGCTGCTTTTTCTTGTCCTACGTTTGTAGTAAACAGAGCTTCTTTGGGTTTGGCTTGAACTTATCATTTGTCACTTTTTTTTAATGTTTTTGCTCTTTAAACCAGATATAACTAATTTCCCGGGCACATACATTACATTAAAAAGAAACGGTAGACCTTGACATGAGTGCTGAATGAAATGAGTGGCATACTGACTCAAAATAGGTCTGAATATGCCAAGAAAATGTGTATCAATCAGCAGGTTGCTGATTTGCTCCTACAGCACCTCCTGATGGCTGAAAATGTTTTTGAACAGCTATGACAGTATTATATGTATGTATATATGTATGTATGTATATATATATATATATATATATATATATATATATTAGAGTTCCTGATCAAGTCATGCTCTCTCTTTATCTCCCTCCTCTCTCGTTATTCCTTCCCTCCCTCCGTCCATATTTCCATGACAGCTATTAATAATGAATGGCTCTGACTGTGTAAATGCCAGTCCCTTGCATATCAGTGAACTGTCCCTTTTAGGAAGCTAATGTTGACAAATGACTGGGAACATAAGGTATTTGAACACACTATTAACCTTTGAAATGTCTTTGTGTTTGTGTGTGTGAGTCTGGGAGAGAATTTGTGTGTTTGTGTTTGTGCACGTGTAGTTCAGGAGTGTATGTGTGTGTGTGTGTGGTCCTGTCTATAAAATGTTATTAGGGGGCTTTGTGGGCCACTATTAACCTTCATTGACCTTCATTATATTTCAGTCTTGTCATTCTAGTCGTTTTTTTTTTTTTTCTTCAAATGCCATCACATATCACAGTGATAATGTCAGATGCTGTGGTTCCTGTGTATATGCTAATACAAAAAGTCATGCGCAACCCCCCCCCCCCCCCCCCCCCCCCCCCCCCCCCACAACTCTGTCTCTCTCTCACACGCACGCAGGCACACAAGCGCACACACACACGAGATACATCCATGTTCACATATGCTGCTGTACCATGGGTCAAGCAGGGAGAAAGGAGTAGTAGCCTAAGCTGCTGCGCTCTAAGGATGAAAGGTCTAATTGGCTGCTTAACTACAGATTTTATTACACACACGCATGCATGCACACAGGCAGACACACACACACACACACTCACTGTGCCCTCGGGAAGGTTTTGTCTTTCGTCATTGTTAATGAATAGTGCAGAGTTAAAAATATAAAGCTAAACTGGACTCATTAAATCGCGCCAGTGTGTTCAAAATCGTGTTTTCTGTGTATGTGAGTCAGAGAGAGAGAGAGAGAGAGAGAGAGAGAGTGTGTGTGTGTGTGTGAGTGAATGAGTGAGGGAAGAAAAGAGTCCACAGGTTGCTGAGCTGCTTAATTACCTTGCCATGGAAAATCATGTTAGCACTGTAAGGGGTACCGGATTAAATGTCAGCATATCCGTGCGTATAATCAGCGCGTGTGTGGATAAAGGTGTGTGCATACTCGTATATACTGTATGTGTGAATGTGTGTGTGTTTATGGATGCACTCTGTCGATTCCAGTATTCCTCATCTCTCACTTTCTCGCCTCCCGTTTCTTTGCAAGCCCTCCTCGCTGCTCCATTTACTTTACTATGTTGTGTGTGTCTGTATATGTGTGTGTCTGTGTATTAGATCATTGTGTGGGTGTTATCTGCCTTGTTTTATCGTTCTGCAGTTTCTTATTAAACTTGCTTGTGACCTCCTCCGTCTTTCCCTCCTTGGTGTCTCTCTCTTCCTCTCTTTTGTATTGTCTCTTCCTCTTCACCTCCTCTTCATTCTGTTCCTTCAAGTCTCTTTGCTGTCTTCTCATTTCTTTATTTTGCTCAGCTCTCCTGTGTATTTGTCTCTTTTTTTCTATATTTCACTCTTATTCCCCAACTCTCTTGCTCATCCTCATATTTTCTCTGCCTCCCTGTCTCCTTGTCTTCTGACCTTGCTGTCTCATGAACAAAGATTACATAATTTCTCTCCATAATGCAGTTGATTCTAGTCGACCAGCTTCAAATCAGTTCTAATATTTACTAAGCATCTTGAATGATGCATAAACAAAAATCTATGATTTTCTGAGTCTCAGG
Source organism: Seriola aureovittata (assembly GCF_021018895.1). NCBI lineage: Eukaryota > Metazoa > Chordata > Actinopteri > Carangiformes > Carangidae > Seriola > Seriola aureovittata. The sequence goes on along the minus strand of NC_079367.1, from coordinate 12,662,362 downwards.
ACATACTATATGGTGCCATCCAAATATGGGTAGCTTACGTTGCAAAATTGTCACCAGCAAATCACTGATTGGTTCTTCAGGATCATCTTGTGTGTAGCTTAGAGCAGCCTGAGCTTTGCTTATGAATAATATTACAAGTAAGATTTCTGTAGCTACTACTAGTAGCTACTAGTAACTAGTTAATTAGCTATTCAACTTTTTGCCTTTTTTTTTTTTTTTTAAGTGAGCGCAGAACACAACAAATAGCACTCAGTGGAACCTTGATTGGGACTAATCAATCATATTTCCCATCATTAGTTTGCATTTCACAGCATCATTAGTGTGTAGTGTGCAGTATACAGTTGACTGAACTTAAATATGACAGCTGCACTGCTTTACAAAAGGTGACTCGACACTGAAATGAATGGTTTCCTGTTTATTTGTTGGAGGCCAGCTGAATGTACCAAGTTAAGTCAGTGTAGGACTTTCAGGATGGCAAAACTCCAAAAAAGAAAATGACCGGCGGGAATCAAGTATTGAATCGAATGGCCAAGCCTAGTCAATGCTAACTTTTGATACATAACATTTTTGATCTTCACTGTCAAGTATGGAGATGTTTGACTACTAAGAAAAGGACTCTAGTCTGAGGTGAATACTCCTTTTATTGCCAAATTATCATCTTCTCAGAGCTTACAAAAGCAGCATCGCTTGTGGCTTGACCATCACGCTTTTTTAACTAATTTAATTTCTATCAATCATAAATGCTACAGAACACTACAGAATGTTTCTTTTGTTGAGTTTTTACTTTTTCTATAAGCATTGCAGGTTGCAGTGTCCTGCTAGATCTTGATTTAAACTTTTGACTGTATCATTAACTGTTACGTCAAGTGTTGTTGTCACTTTCTCTTTTTCCTGTGTCCTGAGCAGCTTTAACTCTGAGGTCACTTGCAGTCAGGATCAGGATATAGGCCACATGTTCACCCATCTATAAGTGTCAGTTTGTGAGCATCAGAGCATACGGTGTATGGTCTTTGTTTATGTTTGTGAGTGTGTGAGTCAGAGAGATGGTAGTGTGCTACACACAGATTTAGGTTTAAGCGTGTACTTGTGCTTGTGTGTTTATGCCTGTGAGTGTGATGTATCATATGTGTGTAAATTTATGCATGTGTGTATGCACACAGGCATCACTCTCTTATCTGCAGCGTCACACAGGGACTGAACCAACAGAGGACCGGAAACCTTATCACTCCAAACACCACCACACTGTTTACTCAGACAAGCACACACACCTTTACTTTCCTTTCTGGTTGGCTATATTCATTCAGTGTAATTAAAGGAAGCGGTGGGTTTACTGTACCATGTGTATGTGTATTTTTGAGTGTGTGTGCATGCGCATATGTGTCTGCATTGTCAACAATGTGAGAGCCGGCTGAGTGATAATAGTGCAGTATATGTGGGCAGTTCATGCATGTAATTGGTTTAAGGTCAGATTCAATGTGTGAAGACATAATTGCAGCTTTGAGCGAGATTACATGGGTGGTGTGTGTATTTGCATGTACATATATATGTGGCAGGCTAAATTTCTGTTTATATTATTTCTGTAAAGATGATGATACAGTGCAAACAAAGAGGCAAAGCAGAGGAGATGGACAGTTGACATTTCCCTCAATAGACATCAGATGGCAGGATGACCTTGGTTCTGTAGCAGTGCACCGACAAACATCTAGGGCAGAAATGTCCGTAAACATTTAGACTGATGTTCAAAGGAAAAATCTACAAAAACAAAATATGACACTAAAAACTCTTAAAAACTCTCTTTTAGAACATCCTTTTGCTTGTATTAAAATATTATTGATGCAAAATTTAGACCTTTTGACCGTTCGAGCAACAAACAGCCTTTTTAAAAAAAAAATTCAATTTTTTTTTTTTTTTCTTTTATGTGTGTGGACAACTGCTCCATGTTGTTTTTTGCTTTAACCGACTAGGGTTGGGTAGGCAGCACACTATCCACCGTCTTTGCGGTCACATATTGACCCATGAATGTGATCGCTGTAGCCTGTGGGTGGAACATACTGTACTGTATGACTGGGAGACTGTTTCCACTGTGTCCACGTGGCCTGTTCAACAGTGAGACTGAGCTGTTCTGACCTGTGATGCGCACTATTCACTATTCTTCTCCAAAGGCCCAGAATAGTAACTTCTAGTCCGTGTAGCTCACATACAACATGCTAGGTTATGATATTATGGATGCCAATGTTACAACTGTCCTCTCATCTTTAGATTCTGTATAGGCGTAGGCAGATGATAGTATCCACTGGGTCATATGTTTTCATAATTAAGCTTTCAAAACTAACAAAGCGTACTTCTCTTTGTGTAATTACTTTATCTTGGAGACAAATTGCGCAGTCATTAAGTGTTACTGTGTATAATTATGGTTATTCACAGATGAGCTGCAGGATGAAACTGATGGGGGAGCATTAGATTTCCACGGGGGGGGGGGGGCATATTAAGTATTAAAGACATGTTTACAGACTGCCTGGGGTAAAAAGAAGAATAGCCAGACTGCTGTTCAGCGTTTTAAGCGCCTCAGACCCAGCCAGATGTGTCATTACCAAAAATGACATTGTTTGTGTGCACAGGGTGCCACTGTGACTTTAAGACTAAGTATCAACATAAAACACTAATGAGCGTAATAATGCTGGCAAAACAGAATAACAGATACATATTAAAGCTGTCAGATTTGTGCAATGTACAGATGAATGTAGAGTAAATGTGCCACAGCTGGTGCAAACAGTTGAAACACTGCCAGTGGTACAGAAATGATTACCATACTGCAGTTCTCCATTTCCTGAACTTCCTAACCACCCACCACAGTGAATGAATGGACGTTCAAACATGACATGACTGTTGGTCAGTCTAGACTACACACACACGCCAATGTGACTCATGTGACTAAAATGTCAGCACCAGGGCGAACTACCTTTTGAATAATGCGTGAACCTTCCTAAGTCGGAATAACGGGTGTTTTTTCTTATTCTTCCCATTCTGCCGACATTGCGTGAACGCAGCATCTAAGCCCCTACACTCCCATGGTGCACTTCCACATTTGTTGCTTCTTTTGCCTGATTAGACATCCTCTCAGGATCGCGTGGCTCTGTGCAGTCTACGCTTGACTGACCTCTGTCTCACTCTGCTGATAGTTTTGTTGCACCTGATGATGATGATGATGATGAACAACTTTCATCTACCTTTACATGATGCATTACGAGACTGTTCAAACAACCAACAGCATTGGTCATTCCTTCAAGCTCTAAAACCGACCTATGTCTTAACCTCTTGTGGCGGTGCTTATGACTGTGATGTCTTTATACCTAAGTAAGAGAGGATATTGGTGTAGACTGTTGGGAGGAAAGTGTCTGACTAATGATTATGACCTTCTCCTGACCTTCACCACATCGTTTTAGTTGCTACAACTTTCCATAAAGGTGACAGAAACATTCTTAAGAGTCATTTCTGGAGTAGTTGCGTGGGTTTGGAAGGCACTGACGAGCAAATGTATTTTCTGTGAGGACTCATGCATCACTGAAATTTAAATGGAGTACAGGGGTATAGTAAATGCTCACTCTGAGGATCATATTATCTGCAGCTTCCACTGTTTTAAAGGATGACATCTCTCTCTCTCTGTCTCTCTCACTCTCTCGCTCTCTCTCTCTCTCACACACACACACACATGGAGTGGAGCTGAATTTTGGCCTCACCTCTTGTTCAGCCACAGGAAGACGTGAGTGGCCTCTTGGCGTTAAGCCAAACAGCAGGTCATTATTAATGTGCTGTTCTATTGATGGAAGTGGTAATTCATCCTTATTTGGAAGTCCCTGTACAGTGAAGGGTAGCAACTGAATTTAAAGTCAGTGTTGTGTTAATCCAACCGTGATTTGTGTCTGGATGTCTGGGTGTGTACAGGAGCGTGTCAGAGCTGCTGCCGATGTTTGCAGATGAGCTTTAACTTATTCCACTGTTTGCATAAATGTAAGTCGCTCGGGATAAGAATGTCAGCTAAATAATTAAACAGTAAATGTACGTACGGGAGTGAGGTGGTTTCGGGGATTAAGGGAGGGAAGTGAGAGGAAACGGTGGTGGCGGTGGGGTATAGAGGGTAAAGAGAGGAAGAAGGGGGGAGGAGAAAAGATAAACTGAGCAAAAGAGAGAAAGTTTCTCTGGCTTAAAGAACAAATTTAGGAGCACTCTATCTGCCTGTTACACACACACACACACACACACACACACACTAATACACTATCAAAAATACTGACGCCTACACACATTTACATGCCAATTCACATACACATGTGAACTCAGCCCTCACATAGACAGACACTCATTTCAAAACTAATTTCAACTCATCCGTATCCACAGCTGAGTTCAGAGCGGCGCGGCAGTCAAATAATTTCCACCTGTCACCCTCCCTCTCTCTCTATCTCCATTTCCATGTTCTTCTCCTCTGAGGAAGTCAACTGAAAACACTCTTTGTGCACAGAGATGTCAAAAGTTTATGCAGAGTAGAGTTGGCTTTGTGATGTCAACTCTCGTATAATCTGCCTGTCACATAAACTTTAACATTTGAAGAGATGGGAAGAAATGACTCAGCGATTAATGCGAATGAAGTTTATCTCTGTACACCACACACTGTATTAGCTGAGTGCTTATTTGCTGGAGGTTTCTAGCAGCCCTGTGAAGAGCCGTGGACCTCACACAGGCAACGCCACTCACCGCTGCCCTGCCAACTGCATGTTTCTCCTGCAGCATATAGCGCCATCACTAGCACTGCTGTTGGCTCAGATACACAGTCTTAATTCTTCATATTTAGGAAGGTTAACACAGAGTTTCTGAAATTTTTAAAAATGCCAGATGTAGATAGTTGTATATTAATAAACATAAAGTGAATAGTGTTTAGGAGAAATTGACCATTTTCTCCTTTGCACAAAGAGCTAAACAGGAAAAGTGAAAGCAAAATGAATATGAAAAAGACATCAGTCTGTAAGTCAAAAGCACACAGAGACAGATTTGTAATAATAAAAAAGAAAACACGTTTTTTGAACCATGTCGGCAACAACTGTGCTCATTTTGAACCTGCGACATGTGAGGGAGCAGCAGGGTTTCCTTTGCTTTCTATTTGCAAAGTTGCACAGTCTCAGATTTGGCAGTCAAATCACTTGTATGCAAATCGAACTGAGAGCAGAGCAAAATCCATTGGATTTGACATGCCTTGAAGTGTCATCCTGTTGACTCTGCCTTCTGTCAGGCTTCTTCCCAGTGTCGTCCAACAACTGCAGGTGTTACACTCATCCTAACCCCGCATTGACTTCTATCAGAAACATGCGGAGAGGGAATCACAGAGGAAAATATGCACACCTCAGCGAACCGGCAAACCTGTTAGGACATGTGAAACTTATATCATCCGACTGTTACCTTTGCGCCTCCTTTTGTGCTGTTTCTCATGTTTCCAGAGAGAGAGTTTCGTCTCTCTGTAGACTCGTCTGTCTCTCCACCTGTCGGTCCTCCTGTGGGAGAGCAGATGTCTCTCATATTTATCACGTCTGTGGCCCCAAATCAAAGAAAAGACAGACATACGTTTAGGTAGCAGACTGGAAGCCACTGGAACAGTTCCAGTACGGATATGGTTTATACACATCAGTGTGATTCATCTTGAACATGTTGGAAGTTTTCCTTATGAAAACCCTCAGGGTAGAACACACACGTCAAACTGTTGACCTGCAGTCACTGTGACTGGGTTCAGTAGACTACAATAACATTTTAGGTCGAAGTCAATATTTGCGGCATAATATTTTAAATGTGTTATGGATTCATGAATTGCTACTTCGGTCAAGACACTTTTAATCTTTGATTCTTAACATTTTGTGTTTATGGATTATATCAAACATATTGTAAGGCATATTGTAAAGTTTATGTTCCCTCCCTGTTTGAAAATAACATTCATTTCAGAAATTGGAGGAACACAGAGTATTTTTCATAAATGTTTTATTTTCATGTCTTATTTTCATGTTTTATTTTCATGACTTATGTTCTGTTATGAAAAGTTAGATTCTTGGCAGAATGTTAACACCATCCTTCTCTCACATACTTATTAAGATTTCATCTTGCAGGCTGTTACAAATATATCATATTAATCAGTCTTTCAGAGAAAAATGTTGCATCACAGTGTATTGCATATTGTTGTATCACATTGCACTATATTGGATTTTGGCAGGGCTGGCTTTAAACTTATCACTGTTAACTGGGTGCAAATGAAATCTTCACTTTGCTCTAAAAACCTCCTTTGCATTTAACAATCTGTCCTCTCCAAATAATTTCCTTGCACCTTCTTCAGTTCCAATCCTCCCAGCTGTCTTTTTGGTCTGTCTTGGTGTCACGTTTGGTTTGTCTCTGTCTCGGCTTGTTTTGTTTCAGACATGAAAGCGCTTGTCACAGATGGAGGAAAGGAAAAGAGAGTGTAACAAGAGAACGACAGGCTGAAAGGTGCTAAGTTGGATAAATTGGAAAAGTTGGAAAAGGGTTGAGTTGTGACTATAATGCAGAGAAGCAGAGTGAGAGGTGTGGGGGGTGGTGGGGGGTGGGGGGCTGAAAAAGATGGAGGACAGAAACGGGGGAAGAAGAAAAAGATGAGAAAAGAGAGACCAAAAAGGGGGGATGAGTGTTGGTGGGGTGGGGGGTGGAGGGGGTAAAGGTAGAATTCAGGAGACAATGGTGTCTGCTTTTACCAGGAGGAAAAGAGGAGGTTGTTATGACCACGTTACCATGGCAACAGCAGGTTTCTAGCACTGCTTTTCTCATTCCCTTGATCACTGACTGTGATAAAGATGAAGGTGTTTGCATGTGTGTTCATGGGCGGGTTGTGTGTGTATTTATTTATTTTTTTGTGCTCGTGTGTGTGTGTGTGTGTGTGTGTGTGTGTGTGTGTGTTCACGCGTGTAACACAGAGCGGCAGAGAGAGAAGTAAAGGCTGACCTTTGTGGCATATTGATCTTTGCTGTGAATTGATATTGTTTGCATCAGTGCATCCTCATTTTGTGTGTGTGTGTGTGTGTGTGGCAGAGTAATCATCCTGTCAGTCTAAATATATGTCCGTTGGGCTGATAGTGGCAGTGCTTCCCATGTCGGCAGAAACATGGCGTGAGAGCATATAGGCCTGTGTGCTTGTATGTCTTTGTACATGTATGCGTTACTTTATTTACTCTGCTTTTAATAGGTGTTTTGTTTGTGTTTGTGTGTGTGTGACTCGCCGAAAACAGGTGTTAGGACTGAGACGAGCGAGGTATTGGAGGGGGTCTCAACAGGCCGAAACAAATCATTTTCTAGCAATCCCATCAAGAACTGAAAAAGCATCTAAGTGAGAACTGTGTTAACAGAAAATAGAATCGGTTCTCGTTACATCTTTAAGGGTAAGAAGAAGAGAGAGAGACAGAGAGGGAGAGAGGCGCAGAGACGGGGAAGAGGGGAAAGACGACAGGTGAGGAAAAGTGGAGAGAAAATGATTTCTGATTTCCTCAGCAGTAGTGAGGAGATTAACCAGGCATGGAGTTACACACACACACACACACACACACACACACACACACACACACACACACACCTCTCTTACTATCACACTTTGTCAGTACTTTAATGTTTAGTGCTAAGAGCGGGGCCTGGCTGCAGTAATCAGAGATAGTAATGAGATAAAGTGTTTTAATCGTGGAGCGGGATCTCTTCTCTTATCCTCTGATCGCTGTGATGTGCTGGAATGGGAATGCTACTCTTAAAATGTTACACGCTACCAGCTGCAATGTAATCTAGTGAAATTCTGGGTGAGGGGTGACTCATATGGTGATATACTGTATACCATGAGCTGATATAAACAAAAAGCCAAGTGTGAAGATAAAAGATTTTGCCACACTGATTAATCCATAGTAGCAATCCCTTTTATATCTGCTGTTGCATAAGACAACAACTGGTGGTTCCCAGCTGGATAGATGGGAATGAATTTGATGGGTCAGACATTTAATTTGCTGGATTATCCAAAAATAGACATTTCTGTGTGTTTATTTTATCTATAAACAACTTCTCAAATGACATTTTTAATCACATACTGTATATATTGTTAGTGTGATCCAAAGTTACATCTACTGCCACAAAGATTAGCCATATCATCCAGCCCTAACTCAAACCCAGCACCACACGCGGTTACGGAGGCACATGTAGACACATGCATTACATACAGTATGGCTTTTTTCTTGGTACCTACATCGAGTCACTGAAGATTCCCTGCTGGAGCGAGTTCCTGCTGGGAGCCTGCTGATCCTTTGTAACACACAAGCATATACATTGCATTTACATTTGTGGATCGGCTGTTCACATACACACTTTTGGCGCACACACAGGTTCTTATAGTGTAGTACTTATGTCATAGTCAGTCAGAATCAGCTGAGAGAAAATGCCACTAAGAGACTGCGACATGAACAGAGAGAAGGTGGGATTAGAAGAAGAAAGAAAGAAAGAAAAGACTGCGCATGCACGCACAGTGTGAGTGCCAGCATGCTGTACTGTAAATCTGGCCTACTTGGCAATCTAGCCTCTCAATGGATTACGCTTCCTTCTTTCTTGTCTTGTTTTTCTTATTTCTTTCGTTGTCTTATTTATCCTGTTTTTTTGGGGACAGATGTGATGTTTAATTCTTTCCCTCTTTAGGCCCAGTGCTTCCCTTTGAAATGGAAACAATAAGCTCATTGGTATTCCTTATAGAGATGTGTATGTGTGTGCAGAAGAGAGAGGGGGAGAGAAAGAGAGAGAGAACACTTGTAAGACTTTGAAGTTTGTGTTTGTGAGGTTGGAGTGATGTTGTAATTGGTGCAGGGTATTCAGATGAAGTTGCTCTTCGTTTTTGCCCGGCAGTTGCTGCTGTATGATTACTGCACCCCGGAGAGACATTGTCAGGAAAATTCACCAAATCGGTTTCCATTTTGGTCTCCAGTCTTCATAAAGCAGGGGGAGCGCTGCAGTCATACCTGACAATAATCCAAATGAGAAGGAGAGCAATAACACATGGTGTGTTCAGGTGCAGTGGGGATTCAAGAGTACAGATTCATTACGTTTCATAGTATTTTGAGTAAATGCACAGTATGCAGCATATAGTACTTTTTTCCTTTGCATTCAAGAAGCATAGACAAAACAGTTATTTTTCAGCTTAAGGGGAAGATCCATCTACTCCGTATCCTGAGTGCAGTTGAGGTATTTGTACACTTGGGGGCACTCTGACAGCAGCACTGATTTGTTTGACGTTGCAAACCTGCAGCAAGAGCACAGAAAAAAACCAGAGTGGTCAGGAGAAAGAGAGGATATCAGAGGAGAGAACGAGATGATTTTAAAGAGAAAAATTAGTGCAAGAAGGAAGGAAGGAAGGAAGGAAGGAAGAGGGAAAGTGAGAAAATAGGACGGTAGAGGAAAGAAGAGGTCAGAGTTGAGCAAGGTCAAACATGTGTGCGACAGAGGTCTGTTTATTTAGGTGTGTATGTATGTTGAGGGTGTGTGTGTGCATTTGTCATGGATGTTCATGACATGACATCACATCACAGGATTGATTGAGGATCTGTGTGTGCTGAGACCCCAGATAGTGTGTCTTTCTGTTGACCTGTTGACTGTGTGCCTGCGTCACAGCTTCAAAGGACTTGCTCCATTTCTGTCGTGCTCAAACTAATGAGCTGGTCGTCTTACATTTCTCTGTCATTACTCTCCTGTCTGTGTCCACACGGTCTCAACCAGCAGTGGAGTTTTCAGCCTGACAGCCAGGCCAGCCATTGACACTGGAACACGTAATTATATAATCAACTGAAGTTGAATCGATCATAATCCATAATAATTCATTTAGAGTTGCAAATACTGATTGTTTCCATTATGGGTTAATCTGCTGATTATTTACTTTATTGATCTTTAATCGTTTAGTCTATAAAATGTCAGAAAATAATGAAAAGTGTCCACCACAATTTCCCAAAACACAAGGTGATGATTTTATACAGAAATAACTAAGTTAGAAGAAGTGAATTTTGAGGTTTATTGTTCTTAGACATGGACAAATATACTCAAAATATGAAATTTGAACATTTACAATTCCATGGAAACTGGCAAACTTCATCTATTGAGAAAGATTGTGGGATATGATCGAAAGGTCCAGAACATTTTCTAATAAAACCAGTTCTACTCACCACTACGACTCGGCAGTTCTACAGAGATTTCCCACTTTATCTCAAGGTGTCGAGGTACCATAAACTTTTTACACGGTTGTATTGCATTCCAACAACACCCTGGTGCCTGTCTCCACTGCCCTTACCTCTCTCCTCTATCTTTGCTGGAAAACATAATTTCAAGCAAAATAATGCCAACGATTCTGTGGTTCAATGTGACGAAAACTAAGGACATGTCCATTGATTTTAGACTTCCTCACTCCTCTCCTGACAGTACAGTGATTGATGGCCAGAATATAGAAATGGTAAAGTCATACATACAAGTACCTGGGATCCACACTAGACAATTTTTGACTTTTGTCTCAGGAAACCTTCAGAATTTCAGCTCGACCCGACCCAATGTCAGTGTTTTATTGTTCTTTTATTGAGTCTGTACTCACGTTCTCTTTTATCTGCTGGTTTCAATCTCTCAAGGACAAACTGAAAAATATACAAACTGAGGTTGTAAATTTCTGTAGTAAATGAATTGGTTCTGCACAGGAATATCTGCAGGATCTTTGCAACAAACAGGTACTTAAAGCTGAATCCATCCTGTCAGATTGTTCCCACCCTTTATATCAACAGTTTCAGTTTCTGCCATCTGGTTCCCTGCTCAAACTCCCTTTAGCCAAAACAAACAGATTCAAACACTCCGTTACCTATCTCCCTCCTAAACTCTAGGAGGAAAAGGTAGATATTGTTGTGACTTAATGTCTACGAATAGAACTGATTCCCCTCTGGGTTTTTTTTAACTTATTGTACATATACCATATTGTACATACCCACTTGCCCCACTCTGAACAAATATAGTGATTGGTTGGTTGGTTGGTTGGTTGGTTGGTTGGTTGATTGGTTGATCTTGCTTTGTTATTTCACATGTAAAACAATGTGTGAAACATAATTCCCGGCTGATGCTTCTGCACTCTTACACATCTTTCTGGCAGTTCTGTGGACATGAATAATTCTCTCCTTGAGCTACGAAACAGATCTTACTTCATGCTGCTGACGCTGAGCTCACTGACAGCCTAACACTGACTTAGTTGGTCCTGTAGGATGTTTTGTGAGTGTATGTTCAGATAAGTTGTCCTGTATATGTACTGTAATGTGTCCATGTGTGAGTAACATTTCCCTCCTGAAAATATGGTTACTCTCTTTTTTAACTCCAGTTAGTCACTGAGTTTAGTAGTGATCCACTATCTGTACCAAAGGGTCAAGGCTGCTCTTTGAGAGGATAATGCTACAAGTGTGTGTGCACGTATCGTGTGTGTGTGTGTGTGTGTGTGTGTGTATGTGTGTGTGTGTGTAGCTGAGTGTGTGCACGTCAGGGTCAGTGCATTCACTGCTTCATTATAGAGAGGAAATTGTGGGTATAAATTGTTCTGTGATTTTTGCACCTCAGGAAGATGGGGTGCCATGGCAACAAATCGGAGTCAGCGTGGTTATTTCACATGTGCGCGCACATACACACACACACACACACACACACACACGCACACACACAGTCATCGTCATTACCACTTGTAGCATCTATTCAGCCTGTTCAACATCGGTTCTTAGCAGATAGTCTCAATGGTGCGTTCTGATTGGTTGAACCGAAGAACCAATTAGATTAGAGAAATTAAGAGATAAAGACGGCATGAAGGTAATGATATAGCCAGATATTTCTGATCTGTCTGGTTACTACCAATCCACACACATGCAAACACATCTAAATGCTAATGCACAAGTGTCACACAAATATTAAGTTTGCTTTGCCAAACACACATCACAACTCAAACACACACAGTGCACAGTGCAGTTTGCCGCTGTCGGACTCTGTAGCCCACGCCTCATTAGTTGTTGTGTAGTTTTGTGCAAAGAAAGTAAAAGACGAAAGAAAAAAGAAGCAGAGAAAGAGGGTGAATGAGGAAGTTTTGTTGGTCTGTGGCAGTGTTTTTCCTTTTCTCTCACTTCCCATGCATCACTTCTCTCCATCTATTATTTTTTACAGCAGCTGTTGTTGCTGCAGTGTGTCTCTTTCTCTCCAATCCCATTCTTCTTGCTCTCGCCCCATCTCAGCTGCTCTCTCTTTGTTTTCTGTCCCTCCATCTTTTAACCTTGCTCCAACTTCTTCTACCTTTCTCACTGCAGGAGATTTTCTGCAGCACTTACTCACTCTCCATTTGGTGTGGGTGTCTGTGTCTGTGTCTGTGTGTGTGTGTGTGTGTGTGTGTGTGTGTGTGTGTTTTTTTAACTCTTTGTAGAGCATGTGTTCACGTAACGACAACTGTGTGTCAGCTGTGACACCTTTTAGCTTTTTAGCTGACGCTGACATTACCATAGGCTGCACTGACGGTGATTGACAGGGTCAGGTTCCTCCTCTTAAACCTTTAACTTCCCATTAGCAGGTTTGCCGCCTTCCTTCCATCTCTCCGTCTCCTCCTTCATCTCGCTATCTCTCTTTCACTTCCTTGTCCCCAGGATTTTATCACTAACTCCTCACACTGCCCACTGTTTCCCACTCACCTCTGACATGAACGGCGATAACCAAATACTAAAGGAAGGAAATGTGTGTGTTAGTGTGTGTGCCTGAACATTGTTGAGCAGCATATCAGGAAGGAAGCAGCTAACAGGAGACAGGAGAAGAGCTCTCCTTTACACATAAACACAGACACAAAAACACATTTTAATACCTTTAGTTATGTTCACAGTGAATTTATGGAATGTACTTACTGAAAGACACAAAATCTGAAACTGGAGTAGGTCCTGTCCTCCCCACACCCGTCAGCTTTGATTTAAAAAGTGCAGGTAAGGGCAGCTTCTTCAAATACCTGTGGACACAGATCAGTACCTTGCACATACTTAAGCTTTGCAAGTCATATCTATATGGCATCGTTAGGGTTAGTAAATCATTTACTATTCTATTACTGCTACCATTAGTATGACCAAGATTTAGGAAAAATCCCTTTGGCTGCAGTTTATCCTCCTCCAAACACTTGCTTTGTTTGTTTAAAGTTGTTTTAAGTTCAATGGGCAACCCCGGCGGTGGATCAAAGAGCTGCAGAGCCACATTCAACAATTTATTCACAACTTAATAACAATTATAATAACGGACTCAATAGATTGCTGTAAAACCTCTTCATTAATGACTTGATTGGTTAGTAGAACGGAAAAAACCCATAAGTCCAGATGTTCTGCAGCCTAACCCAGCGGACCATTTAAGGGGGTAATACAAGAAGTCCAAATTTATACACTCTCAGTGGGTGCACTATTAGAAACTGGTACATATCTGCAAATATGAGCATAAACAGTCTGTTTTTATAACCAGCCTGTGTGATAGAATTGAATACATGTTTATTGGCTGTGGAACCTTAGGAACACATTGGAGCCCGCCTCCAAAACAGCCATTTGCCTGCTGCTTTCATTTACAACATCTGGTGTAATAACTGTAAGTTTGTTTCACAGGTTGAACATAGAAGACACAACCTGGGAATGTTTATAGATTCTCATAGATGAAGTTCAACCATATGTCGCCAACCAACATGTGACATCATCTCTGTCATGTCTTTCCATACAGTATAACATGATTTATACACATACATCTATTCAGAATATGCAACGAGGAGAGTGTTGGAGATTTTTGTTGCACACATGAGTAGAGAAAATATCAGAACGTCAAAGAAAACAGCACAGCTCTGAAATATTTTGTCAATATTTTCTGCACAGTTGTTCGTGTTGTCGCTTCAAATCCACTTGAAGCCTTCTGTGCATTAGCAGCCTGTGACAGTGTGAACTTCACACGGATCAAAGGATCAGTTTTGATGTCCTTAGAAACAATTACAGTTTCAGCCCTCACCCGGTACAGGGTCACTGCAGTTCTTACACAGAGGTCACTCAAGTCATGACAGTCTGATCAGAGAACAACCCGACGGCGCACGTGTCCATTTTGCTGCTGGATGCTCGGGGATAGCTGGCTCGTTCTCTCTTGCCAGGTCTCGTGTCCAAAAACAGATAATCTCTCCCAAGCTCCCTGCCAGTTTTATCATCTGTACTCCACAACGCTCTGCAAAAAAACAGCTTTTCACTCGGCTCACACGGAACTTTAAAAGGTAAATGGACATTTTTATTTCAGACTGAATAGCCTCCAATTTCATCAGCGGTGTTGGGGGACTGAACCATTAATCAGGGCCGGCTTGGAATCAAACTCAGAAATGATATGATTAACCTGCTGTTTCCCTCCAGCTGTGAGGTGAAATTTATGTCCCAGATAAGTATATGTCTCACATAAACAGCCACAAATGCAGACAATTTTCGTTTTGAGTTAATGGTGAATTAGCTCAAAGTGTGTCTCACACACATATTGACAAATATTACCAGACATAGGATGGTAGAGCTGGTGGGATTTCTAAACAGCAGTTAGCTGCACAGAGATTTCTATAGAGCAGTGAGGTCTCCTCTCCTCTCCACTCCTCTTTTCCATTTTCCTCATCCTCTCATCCGCCCCTACTCCCTTCTTGGTGCTGCTGAGATGGACTATAGTTAGGAGACAGTGCGTGTTGGTATGGAAACTGGCTTATAAACTGTTCAGGTTGCCAACGTCCTAACTCACATAGCAACCACCAACCAGCCTCTCAAAATGTTGACGTGAAGCAGCTTTGTGATTTCTGATGAATAGAAGCCAAAAGGGTTCATTTTGTTTTTGGTGTATGGATGTCCTGCTGGTCATGACACAGTGTATAGACGCTTTAGCAGTGGAGAGCAAGAGTCAATGAGCTCTTTACAGAACAGAGCTGGATTTTCAAGGTGACATATGGACTATTTGAATGAAGCACATGCCCACCTGAAAATTTGGTGGCTTGGAAATAAAGCACATTCTGCCGTGCTTGAACAGTTCTGAGTCATCTTAAGACCTTCGCTTGCAAAATGCTGTTCAGATCATTTGATTAACTATTTTGATTGAATCTGAATTTTTAAACACAAAATGGATGTCCACCACTTAAGGATAAAAAGCCTTCAAATGGGTCTTGCAGCAACTTTCCTTCAGAATAAAAGTATAATTTCCTCATGAAGAAATTTTTATTCAATGCAGTATGCAACAGCATAATTTTATATATGAAGTTGTCAGCATGTGCTGTAAATACAATCTGACAACAAAGTGAAATAAGTAATGTGTGGGTTTTCTTTTAACTTGGTGTGTTCAGTGCACCTTCTCTCTTTTCAGCATCCGGTTGGCAGCGTCATTGATGCTTGTTGCATTCAAATGCATTGTTTCAAAGTGCTGTGCCTTACTGAGGAGAATCAGGCATTGTACTGTTGAAATAGGTTATCAATGCAAACAGTTCGGCTCGCTGCTAAGTGTCTGTGTGGTTGAGTATGTCTGCGTGACTTTCCAAAGGGCGTGTCAATGTCGCTTTCCTGCTGTTGTTTTACTGCTCGTGTTGTTTAAGGAAATTAGTTATGAGCAACAATACGGTGAAGTAATATTCACACACACATAAACAGACGCACACACACACACACACACACAGCCCCAGACACACTTTTCCCTAAGCCGTTAGTCATACACCATGTGGTGACCACTTCTATCCACGGCACTGTGCAGTTCTGTGAGTGCATAGATTTTCAGCACTGACGGCCTCAGCAGGAATCACACCAGTAACTTTGGTTTTTCTCAGCTTCACGTCCAGCTATAGACTTACAGTACACATTTACAGACTGATTAAAAAACAGCACAGTGCTCTTTTAGAAATGTACTACACATGTACTACAAATACTATACTTTGTTCCTGCACTGTATGTTCGGTATGAGATGGGAACACCACAGTCTTAAGACAGATAGATAGATAGATAGATAGATAGATAGATAGATAGATAGATAGATAGATAGATACCATGCAATACTTCCTGACACCGTGTAACACATTAGTTTATTATTTTCGTAGACTCATTTTTTCATTGTTTAGGTTATGTGTCGTCAAAAAATTGACAACCAACCAGACTAAAGCCCAGATTGATTCAGATTACTGTGCAGTGTTAGTTGAATGAACTAAGATTCACCATAAGAGCGTCTTGACCAAAACTTCAGCCGAGTACCTTAAACCCATCTCCCATGGAACATACAGTACACTCCCACTGCAAGCATGACCATTTACTCCCTTTCTTTCTATCCATTCCGGCTCCTCACACAGCGCAAGCATTTCCCTAAATGCACATTTCTCATCAAGCTGAGCTCATTTGTGAGGCGGCCACCTCAAGATGGGGACCACTTTTGTCCGACAGAAGGGGCTGTCAGTGGATTTTCTGATCCCTTTCAAGCTGTGATGGAGTTGCAATGAAAGAGACACTAATATGAAATGCTCTCAAAAGCTTTCATGCCATGGAGGATTGGTTTTAGAGAATGCCGCTGATGGTCTTGATTTTAGCAGAGAAAAATAAATAATGAAATGTTAATAGATCTTTGGAGTGGCAGTGATGTGTCACCTGAAAGGTTGTGCTATCAAGATCAGCCTTTAATCAGTGAGTGTGATCACGAGTACAGTGACCAAATATGTACTTAAACCTGCATGAAAGGTACCCCGTAATAAGCATTTTTAATGATGCTGTTCAATGAGGAGCTCATATAATACACATAAAGATAATTATTCAATATTCACAATGTTGTTTTTATTGTTTAGTTTTTTTTCCAATTCTGTCCTTTTTCACCGGCTTAGTCAGATCAGCAGGAAGAAAACTGGTTGTGTGGGGGGATGAGAGAAGCAACCGTTCAATTGACACCTATGTGTATGTGTGTGTGTGTGTGTGCGTGTGCGCGTGTGCAGCAGGATGCCGTTAATATAGCTCAACCATTATGTAGATTAGCCCTATTCCCCTGAGTGCACCTTCACCATTTAGAGCTTTCAATCACTCCACTGCTTTATTGGAGTCGGGACAAACACACACACACACACGCACGCACGCACGCACGCACGCACGCACGCACGCACGCACGCACACACACACACACATTTAGCAGTCCAAGGTTACTGGCTTCATCCTCATCAGATTCCAGGTCCATGGCTTGCTAATTATGTTCCTCTGCACTGTAGTTATTCATGCTGTCTCACAGTGTGTGTGTGTGTGTGTGTGTGTGAGTGTGTGTGTGAGTGTGAAAGAACAACTGAGTGAGTAAGTGATCATAAGGTGGATTTGTGTGTTGATGGCATTTGAGCAGCAACAACAGTCCCCGTTTTAATCACAAACTTGGGATCAATAGTCTTTCAGCTGCACCGCACAGCAGTAATGGTCTGAAGGTGTGTGTGTGTGTGTGTGCGTGTGTGTGTGTGTGTTTAAAAGGTAATCTAGATCACAGAGTCCACAACAGATGAGGAGAGACAGTCTTTGAGGAGAATTTGCTTTGAACTAACCTATTTTCAGGTGTGTGTTTGTACTTCTGCCTGCTTGTGTGTTTTCCTGAGTACATGTAAGGGCTTGCTCTCCTACTTGAGTGTGTGTGTGTGTGTGTGTGTGTGCGTGTGTGTGTTTGTTCATGTGAGCTCTATCCATGACAAACACAGTAAAGAATTGATAATATAGACCGTGTGCAGTGCTGGTTATCTGGCAGCTATTAGCCAACTCTGGTCAACAGAGTCTGAAGTTCTCTTGTACTGGAATAACCTTTCACCATGTTTACAAAACAGGCAGCCTCAGGGTTTACTGGAATATTACAGCATTTTATAGCAAAGCCCTTACCTTGATACGACTCCATGAACCTCTGACTGGCTGCCCTCAACCTCTTTTTGTACCTCTGCCTCTTCATGTATAGAAGGATTCACAAGACTTTTAAATGAATTGTTGTGGTGAAATTGTAGGAAAAGCGTGTTTGGCTGTAAAAAGCATGTCACACCTTAAAAATATGTGTGAGGGCAAGGTTATACACAATATATTTGTGACATTGCAGTACGGGTTAAAAATGAGTTATAATATGTTAAAGATATTTAATTAAGACCGTGATCAAATGTGATTTTGTTTGAGTCCTTAAGTTCTCCAGTTTGCAAATATCCATCATTTATCTTAGGCAATTTCAGCCTCCAGTGAACACGTCACAACGGCACTTGGTTTTGGTTGTTTTTCCAAACAATTAACAGTATCTTCTCTCAGTCAGGCCAATTTTCAGCATTTGAACTGAAGCGGCTTACTTCATTTGAGTTAGAGGAGCTGCTTTTGTCAGCCGGTTGTAATCCAATGTAGTGACTGTTTGCCTCTGATAGCTTCGCATTTATTCAGTCAGTCCCCTTTTTAGTGATCCACACTTAAAAAATGCCCTTTTAACACCTTTTTGAAAAAATACGCAGAACTGTATTCTTATCCTCAGCCACAACACACTAAAAATCCCTCAAAATGAATAACACTCAGAATTTTAAATTGCAAGCAGCACAGTGTTGACTTGATGCCGCTGCTTGAGACATACACCTTCTGTGTGATTGTGACACGACATTGTGTGTGTAAGTGTGCGTAGCTTCTGGCAAGCTTGCTTTTAGTAAGGTATGCTGTCACATTGATGGACAGCATTAGACAGTCCTATGCAACCTGTTGTACAGTGTCTTTATGCTAAATGTCCTGTCACGTGCAATGTCACCTCAGAGAGTCCGCTGTCAGAGGCACATGGGAAGCTTCCTGCAGCAGACGGAGGCTGATATGATGAATCTGCCAGCTGATTAAATGTAAAGAGCTACAGCGGTGGAGATAAATCTTTTAAATCTTTGATGCGTTATAAATATGCATTGTGTGTGACTGTGTATCTGTTAGTGCTGGTTGTGGGGCTAAATTAGGTTTCATCCAGCCTTTGATTTTCAGGGATTAATTTTCCCGGAATTAGTTCTGTTTTATTTTGAATTAAGAAAAATATATCAATATGTGTGAAAAAATAATAGTATTTGCAGGCAAACACTGGTGGTTTGTTTATTTATTTATTTATTTTTGTGCATATTTTCTTCTTACTTTGAGGAACTGTTTGAGTTTACACTTTCTTTTCTGAACTGTGCATGACTCAAGAGCACCTAATTTACTGTGAACTATGATAAACATAAGAACAGGACAATCTCACCTAAAGGTCCGTTTATTAGCTATACTGTGGCTTTTGATCATATTATATCACAGTTGTTGAACCACTGGGGATGAGAAGTGTCTTAAACTGCTCAGAAGAAAATGGACATCTGTAATTCCCTGACAAATGGGTAAACTCCATCTACTGATGAAGCTCTTGCAATATAACTCAAAGCTCCAGGACAGCTAATAAAAGGACCTTGGGATGAGATTTTTTCAGCTGTATCGTTTGGTTAAGTTTATGCCATTAAAATGACTTGGAAAATGTTACATTATAATCATGGTTAAAAGAAACCCCAGTTACCTGGTGATAAGAGATGGGATGCAAACAGCAGTCTGCAGACACCAGCGTTGATTGTTGGTAGAATGGGATGTTGATGCGATAGGTCATTTAATTATTGAACGAAGGAACAATAGCGTCTCTTTTGTGTTGAGGACAGTCTCTGAGCTGTATTTTAAATAATATTCGAAATATTTGCAAGTAGGTTCATTAGTCTGCTGCTCCCCATGTTGTCAAACTGAGTCCACGCTGTACTGTGCCTGCAGTATAGTGCTTTTATGTGTGTATCCATCCTGCCGGCGTACACACTGACAAGAGGAAAGTGAAACATGGGGAGGGTTGAGGGAGGCAGTAAGACCCAGAGGAGGAGCAGAGAGAGAGAGGGAGAGAGAGAGAGAGGAGGAGAGAGAGAGGGAGAGGGGGGGGGAGAGAGAGAGAGAGAGAGAGAGAGAGAGAGAGGTGGGAGGAGAGAGGAGGAGGGACTGTGTTCACTCTGGGCTCAATGCATTGCAGCTCGTGGTGTTAGCGCGTCAGTGTGTGTCTCAGCCTGCCGGCGCAAGTGTGTGCATCGGTGCGTCGCTGTGTGTGTGAATGTGTGTGTGATTCCAGCGCCCTCTCTGCGTACGACAGGTGGAGATGACATGACTGCGCTTGAGAGGAAGAAAGGGAAGGACCTGTAAGGGCTTAACAGATACACACACACACACACACACACACACACACACACAAACACAAACACACACACACACACGGAAACACACTCACCTTTTCCCCAACATTCCCTCACACACTTCTTTAAATTCCTGCACTCCTCAGTTCAGGGAAAAGATAAGTTGGTGTGTGTGTGTGTGTGAGTGTCTGTGTGTATGAAAATGATCTTTTTCCAGCAGCTTATCATCCAGGCTGTAACAGCTGACTTCATGTGTGCACAGCGGACAACTCAAACACACAAAGACACACTCACACACAGGTCCTGACTGTTGTTTTTGATGCCTGCAGACGCGGTCAGCAAGTGTTTTTGCGTCCTGAGGAGAGTTCAGCTCCAGCTCTGACTACAAGACAGTCCACCACGTTGTCCGAACAACTCCAGGTAGGATTTACTTCTCTTCTCTCTTGTCCACACTGTCTGAAAAACAGGATGCTATATGCTTCACGCCCTCTGCCCTCTTCTCTCTTCCTTCTTCCTTTCAGTTTTTTTTTTTAATCATCATCTTTTGTCCAATGACAGCTAGAGTGATATATCCACCTCTGCTTGGTTTTCCCTTCATTTTGGAAATCCCTTTTAAATGAGTAATTTTCCTTCAAAAGCCTCCTGTATTGTTCTATTAGTGCCTTATTCTCCTTCCTACTTTCACACACAGACTGACACACACACACACACACACACACACACACACACACACACACATACACACATAATGATGACCTCTTCTCTACCTCTTATACCCTCACCTTTCTTATTTTTGGTGATGATGAACTTTGGTCTGGAGGAGGTAAGTTTCAGCTCCTGTTGCTGCAGCTTTCTGTCTGTCTCTGCTGATTGAGTCTGTGAAATACTTATTACTTGCCTGGGGGTTGTGTGTGTGTGTGTGTGCGTGGGCTCAGATAAAAGACGGAAAGATAAAACATAAAACAACCATAAACATAAAAGGGAGGAAATTAAAGACAGTGACATTTTTGTTCTGATGGCAGTTCACAACCATCTCTGTGCAAGTGCTATATGTTTATGTATGTGTGTGAGCGCGCGCGTGTGTGTTTATGATTTGTGACGCAACTAAAATTTCAAATTGCTGCTTTGTTGTATCCTCACACACGTGTCATCAAGCAGCTGCTTTTGTGTGTGTGTGTGTGAGTTTGTGTACAGTGTGATTACAAGGGTGTGTTTGTGTTTTATATTGCAGAGGGATTTAATGTTGTTGGCAGCAAAATTGAAAAAATATTTGATTGGCTGCCAGTGTCGACATGTACTGCTCAGATCCAATTACCTAGACCGATAAACACTAACTGAGATGCAGGCACATGTGCACACACACACACACTCTGATGACCCCCCACACACCCACACACACACACCCTGATGACCCCCCCCCACTCACCCACACACACACACACACACACACACACACACACACACACACACACACACACACACACACACATATTTAGCCATTCATAACCTGTATATGACAGTAGGCTATATACATATATAGTACTCTGTATGTGTGTGAGCGTGTTTTTGTGTGTGTGTGTCACTTGAAATTTTTCGTGCTCTCCCATAATTATAGTCTTTTGTGAGTGGTGAGTAATTGCGATGGCGCATTTGTGTTATTTATTCAACCTTTATTTTTGGAGTCCTGTGTGTCTCCACGTGTTTGCGTATCAGCCCTCCACATACGCATTTCCTCAGTCAGGTTACGTTGCTGAAAGTCTTGTCCAACTACATTCCTCGCAGTCCATCTATCGCCTGTATGTGTTTGTAAACGGTTTGTTGCCAATGGCTCGTTGCTGAAGCATCACCAGTACTGTAATACTGTCTGTGATTTGGCTTCTGGCCAACATGCAGCATGTGCAGCGCCACCTGCAGGAGCTGCCTGAATTACACCACTGAATTACATTTGTTTATTTCTGAGGTGTGTTTACACGGATATGTTTTTTTAGGTTTTTTGTCCCTCTTTTGGTGATGTTATGACTCTCATCCTCTGATCTGATGGAAGTCATCTATGAATGCAAGACTCTCAGTGTCCATTCGTGCTCACACGTGTCCTTGCATGTACTGTATGCTGTCATGCTTCTGTGCTTCCGTGCATTTGTATGTTCGTACAGTATAGGAGTAAAATTGCTGTATATGTGTGGGTGTGGGTGTGCATGTCTGTTCATTTGCGTGTGAGCCAATGAGGCAGTGAAAGCAGCAGGTTAATCCCTTCTCAGTCTCCAGCAGAACAGATGTGAGGATTAATTTGTCAGTGAATCAGGCTGGTGCTTATGTGCTCGTGTGTTTGTGAGGGAGTGAGTTGCTCAAAATTTTTACAAAATGAGGTTTTGTTTGTATCCTGTGTATGTATATTTCATAAACTCTGCATGTCTGGGTATGTATGTATGTTTTTGTTTTGTAACTTCCCATATTCACTTATACTGTGATTCGTTCCGACCGCTCTGTACAGTCTGTGCAGGTCTCAAGAAGTGCGTGCTCCTTTTAAAAAAAAAAAAATCCCCCCAAGAAATCGGAAGCAACACTTGGATACAGGTGTGTGTTTATTCACCTGTGCTCATCCCCTCCTTACACCAGCTCCCTGACAATTACCTGCAATCCAGCATCCTCGTCACGCTGCCGTTTAGTTGCACAGATGTCCCTACGTTTGCTGTCATTTAGTAAAGACGACGTGTTAAAAGCATTTTGAAATTCAGGACTGAACACTGAACTTAACAAACACAAATGCAAGGTACACACAAGTGTGTATGTGTGAGGGGTTTTGTTTGTGTGTGTGTGCGTGTGTGTGAAGGAACTCCATACAGTAGCGCCACAGATAGACTGAGCTTACTGACATCAAAGCGCTGCTACTGGATGCTGTAAGTTTATCCTACTAAAATTTGCACTGCACAGCTTCATAATTTTCAGTTGGGAGAGAGGCTCTGTGCTCTGACCTCACTGCTGGAGGAAAATGAAAAGAGAATTTTCTTATGGGACTTAAAACCAGTTGTATATTGTGATGACTATTGCATTAGTGGTGCATACATTAGAGTGTGTGTCTGCTCAACAACATGTGCATGCCTGTCCTTGTGATGGAATTGTTATTCAGATGTGACTACAAAGATATGTTATTGTGATGCCAGATCATTGTTTCACTTGTTGGTCTGCATACAGTCATAACACTTCAAGAGATTCATGTTATTTCTTGCTCTCATAGTATTTCTCATAGTGTTTCTTTTTCTCGCTATTGAAGGCTTTAATCGCTGCGCATGTTTACTTTCATCCTTTCATGTAGTTTCATATAGAGTATGTGAGCAGGTAGGTGGTAATGGTCTTGCTCAAGGGCAAAACAACAGGAAATGCAGCCGAGCTATTGATTTAGTAACTGACAGACTTTTCTTTTGAAGAGTCAAAAATGTCTTTTCATATCCATTTATTTTAAACCATTTTACATCCAGCCAGTCAACTCACACTGAATAAGAATTTAGTGATTAAGAGTGGAAGCAAAACTTGATTTAAAGTCACCAAAAAGCAATAACAGAAAGAGATCAATTCATCACAAAGCAGCTACAACAGGCACAGTCCGCTGCCATTAAGCAGTGAAACTCCCACCAGTATCCCACATTTTCAGTTTTGAAGGGAGACAAGAAGAAATGCAACGGTTTTGCCCTCAAGATCTGACATGGTCATTTCAGCTGTGTGCAAAACCTTGGGTTGTTTAGTTCTTCTTGTCTACTCTGCTTTGATTCTTAGTACCAGCGGTCTGCTATGCAGCAGTAAGCAGTAAATACAAGGCTTGATATTCAGCACATTTAGTCAAGTGCTCAAGCACTCACAGCAATGGATCCCATTATGGGTGAGCAATCAACACTTGAGATTAAAAGAAATGATCTCTAATCGCAGCAGAGGACTAGTATAGGAACATAGGACCTATGTAGGTAGGAAACGACTGATTTATATGTGAAGTGGTGGAAGAGCATTTTCAGGGAAAAAAGGATTGTAAATGAGTTCACACCATCAGATAACCTTTGTATAAGATGACCCTCAAAACCTGCCGCAGCGGAGGAAGCAAAGTAATGATAATAATCTGAGAGAATTTCCTTTTCATATAGATGACAGCACAGCACAGCATGTCTCATCTGATGCTTGCTCACACTTGAAACCATAAATTACAAAGTCCTTAAACTGAAGGCAAAGAATGAATGTTTTGAACATAAATACGCAGCTCTGGTGGGCAGTCAGGGGAAAAAGACAAGATCACATGCTTTGCAAAATAGCAACATCCTTTCCATGCAACAAAATATTACATAGGTCAGTTGTGCAGTTAATTCCAACCAACAGTGCACTCCTCCTCTTGGTTTTATTGCACTGATCATTAGTGTTGCTATGTGTGCTATGCATGGCAAAAACACATCCTCCTCTGTGCAGCAAACTAGTACCGATCCCAAGGCTCTGACAGAAGAGACAGACAGGATGGGCATCTGACAGTAAACTTAATGCATCAATGATAATCTGTTAAATAAAAGACTACAAAAGTCGGTAGACATCAGCCCTTATGGGTAGCTGAAGTTTTCTGGATCCGTTGTAGATAAATACAAGATGCCGGTTTTGCTTCATAGTGAACTTCCCAGTAGAGCCCTCTGTGAAACATGATTGTATTGCTTTAATTGGCTTTTTGCAAGTTTCAGTTTAAGGTTCGCAACATCATTGTTTAACAGTCAGGTTTTTTAATGAGGGAAGATCAAAACCTTGAGCCCATTAGAGTTTTACCTGCATTAGTCCTGGTTGGGATGCATTCATTTCCAATTTAACTGCCCCACTGTAATGAGGGACTCAAGTGTAGCGGCTTTAGGTGTAGTGACTTTTGCGGCATATAAATGAATTGTACACTATCAAAGACATATCAGGTCTTCCATTAGTCACGGGCAGTGCTGGAAGAGGTACTCAGACCTTTTACTTAAGTGCTGATATCACAATGTAAAAATATTTGAATATATTTGATTGACTGATGTTTGATTTTGTTTTTTGGACATTTCTCTAATAAGTTGTCATGAAGGGGAAAACTTTTATTTTCTTTTAAATAGCGAATGCCATATGAGAAGTTTAGACCAAGCAACAACCTTCAGGGCTGAAAAATGAAGCCAACATGCAACTGCCAAAAATTGCAGTTCCTGGCTCCAAAAGCAAGTCAATCCCCATAGACTCCCATGTTAAAATGCCCAACTTTATAGCAGAAATAACCATGTTTACAGCCTGGTACAAAAAACAGTTTCTCTATAGCTAATTTCATGACATCTGTACGGGGAGTGAATTTTTTAACTCACCTGTTTCAATTTTATTAAGGCTTAAAGTTATGCATAATTGAGGCTGTGCTGCTTTGAGTGACAGGTGGGTAATGTCACATTTGGCTAACTTCTTGGTGCCTAGCTGCTAGCTGTCTGCTAGGTGTCCCCTCTGAATAGGACCTGAATACGTCCATCTTTATATACGGTCTTTAGTTTAGACTGAAAACATGACAAGAGTGTTTGATGCATGATTAGATTTATTGTGCCTCACAAATATTGAAGATCTTTTGTGATGCTCCTAATTTCTATAACAATAAAGCAAAAAGTCTTTTTACTCTTGCACTCCAGTCAATGCGGTGTTGAGGCAGAAAAAGACTGTTTCTGTTTTTGTTACTTCATGATGGTTGTTTAGAACTTTAGCACAGCATTTAGCATTCATGCTAAAATATGGTTCTTTTTTTTATTTGATCCTTTCTCCCGCTGTGGCATTCTCCTGTTGAATGGCTCACCATGGCTAAATGATGCAAATCCAAACACAGGGGTGAGAGTGTTTTATATTATAGGGGCGCTGCAGACTGGCATTATGAGCTGTAGGGTTCAAAGCAAGAAGTGAGAAGAACTTTATACAAGCAGAAACCGCTGCGCTTCGCCTGCCACGACACTTTGAATCACGTATGCTGATAAATGACCACTGACACAAGGGCACCTTCACTTCACAACAACCCTCTGAGAGTACGGAATATATACGTGTATATGTGTGTGTCAGAGTCAGTGTTTTTGCTTTGATAAATGGACTATATTATTCAGTGCTGCTGAATTTTATCTAAAGTTGATCCCTGCGGGGTATTGTGCAAGCTCTTTCTCTCCTTGTTTGTGTGTGTGTGTGTGTGTGTGTGTGTTTTTGCGTGCACATACTTGCACAGTCCGCTATCCCACATGCACTTACCTGCAGTGAAATATACAGTATGGTTGTATATTTGCCAGTGTGCAAGCCCCCGGCTGACTTGCTAGTCTCTAAAGGCATTTCAGTGCTCTCCATTCATTCAGACAGATAGCTAATTATCACAACACATTCATTGAGTTAATATAATTAAAAACAAGGCAAGAGAACGCAGCAGCTCACAGACACTGCAGATACACACTGAATGGCAGCACACAGTGTTGCAGCAGGTCATTTTTGTCAATCAGCTTCTTGCTTGTTTGTTGTAGTTTAAATGCTTGTTACTGTAATACAATGCAATACAGTGGTGGTTCGCTACCGAGCTCCTCCTGTCCACATGTGGAAGAGTCCTCGGGCGAAACACTGAACCCCAAATCACTCCTGTTGAATAAACCATATATTGTGATAACCCATCAGTTCTCTTTTCCCACCTTTTCTCCAACGTAGAATAGCTATCCACTGCCTGAACTCTGCCTTTGGTGAGTGCTCGTTTCAAACCTGTGAACATGGCCCTTCACATGACCAGGCCAGAGGTTGTGCTTTTCTAGAGAAAGTGTGGGTTTCTTTGGAAGTAAAAAACAATTTTGACCCTGTACGAACTGTAAAAGTGGCATGGTTGTGCATTGGGCAGCACCCACCCAGTTTGAACCTGGCTGCCGGCTGTGACCTTTATGTGTGGAATTTGCATGTTTTCCTCATGCCTTTGTGGGTTTCCTCCGGGTACTCCGGCTTCCTCCCACAATCCACAGACATGCAGGTTAGGTTCATTGTCGACTCTAAATTGCCTGTAGGTCTGAATATGAGTGTGAATGGTTGTTTGTCTCTACATGTCAGCCCTGTGATAGACTGGTGACCTGTTTACCCCGCCCCCCTGTGACCCTAAAAGGATAAGCGGTATGGTTAATGAATGAATGAATGAATGAATGAATGAATGAACTGCAAACATTAAAAAGCTAATCCGTCCCTGTGTCAATTTTCCCCACACAGACTCAGCAGGAGCAGAACTGTGATTCGTTCAGGGCAAAATATTACTGTACAAATTTAGATCTAACGATGGCGACCATTACACATCATGTAAAAAATACTTTTGTTATGATGATGTGGAGCTCACACCCCTGTGGACATGGCTCTTATCCAGATGCTTAGATTGATTGCAGCCATGATCTATACAGAAGACACACAGACCGCATCTGACTAGCTCAGATCTTGCTACATGTACATGATGTGACTTGCCACTTCTTGAACCATCATAACTAGGCAACACAGATACACAGTGCAGCATGATTATGCAGCTGCACACCCAAGTCCTCGGTAGCAGATAAATGAAAGTGTTGTGTTTGTCCAGCAAGGTGCTGAAAGTTTTATTGGTATGTTTAAGTGAAGGCAAAATGATCTGTTCATGTATTGTACAGACTGCTTTACAGTAAATGACTTCTGTCACAAGCTAATTCATCCCTGGCCTTGCCGGAATAACAATGAAAAGAGAGAATTCATGAGGTGGTTTTGTCGGGCTAGAGGGCACATTCACGGTTTCCAGATAAACAGAAGAAAGAAAGAACTGATGAGTCATCGTTCACCTCGAGTAGGCAGAAAGAGTTTAAAGAAATTCTTCTTTTGCAACTTTTTCTTAAGGTGCCTAATGGAAATCTTTTCTAAACGTCAAACATGCCTTTGCAGGCTGGAAACCTATAGACACAAGTTTGATGAGTCCCTTGTATGGTAATGCACCAATCCCTGTGTGGTAAAAATGAGGCTCATCTTTTTCAGTTAAACATTAAACCTTTTACATCCTGTTGAAAAAGGACATTGATCATCTTAGTGAATGTAATGTCAGGTGTTCTTTTAATGAGTACAGTTAGAAAAAAATGGAAAAGTTAAGAAAGTGGGGAGAAAATGCAAATAAGTCGCTGGTAATGAGCCCTATCATTAGGAAACCCTGTAGGGAGTTCAATTGAGATTTTGAACATTTATGAATCATCGTTGTTTTGACTAATGGTGACATAATAGTGAGCACACAATGGACACTCTTTTATTTTATGGGATGTACTTCAGATAAATTATATTTACTCTATTAAAATGTAAAAGTGAGTGAAGTTTACCAGGTTCCAACAGGGGAGCAATTATAGACACAGAACTATAGTACATATATAAACATATATCTCACCTTCTCGGTGTCATTCCCACTGCGAAAAACAACCTTTTTTTTCTACTTGGTTTAAAATAAAATAAATAATAAAAAAAAAAACATGGAACAATTCTTCACTGTTTCCTAAGCCAATGTATAAAATCTATCTAAAACTTAAGGTGGGTAGTCTACCCACACTCCTTTTACAAAAAGAGTAGATGGTTTTCTATTCATCTGGCATCGCTGCAGTAGCTCACCGCCAGAGACGCAGAGTTCGATAACGATGCAAGTGCAGAGGCAGTAGAGGCTGCATGAGTAATACACAGCAACATAAGGGGAGGATAGATAGATAGACAGATAGAAAGATAGACATACAGACAGACTCACTAATTCTGAAAAGCAATATAAAGAAGGAAGCAAAGGTGAATGTACTCCCCAGTAACCCTGATGAAAAAGGTGCACTTTTCTATTCACTCTTCATTCCCCTCTTAATGTCTCACTGTGTTTTTGGGGGTTGTTTGTGTGTTTTAGTGCCATTCTTCTTCTGTCCAATTCAATTTGCGGGTCCTTCCATTGTGGTAATAGAGCATTGCTGAATGGAGACTTGAATAGAGGGGAGAATAAAAGGCAGAGAAGAAAGAAAAAAGCCGAGGAAGTGGGTGAAAGAACAGCGAGGAAAGAAGTGTCAGTTTGTGATTTCCCTGAGGGATTGAACTAAAAGGGAGGGGCGTGTCCCTTTCTCTGACTCTCTCACACTCGGTTAGTGTGTGTGTGTGTGTGTGTGTGGGTTAGGTTCACCTACACAGTGTACTCTTGCACTGTGCCATTCTGCAGTATTGACCCTCGTGTATTTCTGACATGCTCCAGTTTCCCCATTGGACAGAAATTTCAAAAGCCAGCCACTCCAACAGAGGTCTGTGTGGGTCAGTGTGAGGGTAATTGTGCGTTTGGGTTTGGAGGTGCATGTGTGTGGCAAGTATATGAGTCTATATGCATGGGTAGGTGTATGTGTGTGTGTGTGTGTGTGTGTGTGTGTGTGGTTTTTTTATCACTTTATATTTGCCTTTTTAGATATTGGTTGACTGGCTTCATTATTGATCTAGTTCGCACCAATAACGGAGATCGATCTCCAAGCATTTCCACACACACTACCACGCACACACACACACATTGATGCACTCAAAAGTTACACTTAAAATTTTCCATAGGCACAGAGGTCAGCATCCCTCAGGCTTCTGTACCTTTTACTCTAAAAGCTCAGCTGTATCAGGAGGGATACATCGAGACATGTGAGTGGCTTTTAGATATCCCTGTGGAGAAACTGACAGTTAACTGAAAGGGAAATATGAGCTCCTACATCTCTATGGACAGTCAATGTAAAAAATGAGCTGTATTCTGCACGCAAAACTGTCCAAGCACTGATGTCCAGCTATCTCATCTATAAAGCGCTGCGTAGATTGCAACAAAAGCTTATGTGCGCGCACTTGAACTTGATGCGGTCTTGTTAATTCACAAAATTAACCATAGATGCTAAATGCAAAGCACTTCATGAATATTTATATGCATATAAACTTGTTCATCTATCTACTATCTACGACATGTCACAGTTAATTCAGCCCTAGTTTAATCCTGGCCATGGTCACCCCCCCCCCCCCCCCTATTGTGCTATCTAATGAAGCCAAAATGTCCAATAAATATAGTCAAAGAATCAGGTTGTTGTGTGGAAACTGTACTAATTATCCAATTTAGTTGCAGCACCACAGGCATCCCTGCTTTCAGACCAGTCCTGCTGGGAAAGTTTGCCCAAAATACTGACAGAGTCTCCTCATCCTTGAAGCCTTTTCTCTTTTAAAAGTGAGACATTAAATACCTCCATTAAGGCAGAATGTAAGTCCCACATTTGCATAGCTTGATATCAGACACATTCTGACTCTGTCAGGCATGATTTTTTTCTCTGGCAGTTTGTTATTGCAACATTTAGTGACAATGGCCATTGAACTGGTCTTCACTCCCAACAACCTCTGAAGGACACTTTATAAACAGATTGGAAGAAATCGATAGCCGAGCAATATTAAAGTGACAAATAACTCATAATGTGTAGATGTCTAGTCCGTGAATATAATGCAGCTTTTCATAATTTCAAGAAAAAACTCATCATATATGTGGGACGCTAAGCTAAATCAGCTGTTGTTCCACCTGACTTCAGAGAAAGAAAACACTGGGTGGAAACTGAAAAATACACCAGCAGCGTTCGTATTACTGAAGGATGATTTGTTTGATATTTTGGGTGTGGATGTTGGTCAGAGTCATCAGGCCGAATGTCAGGGAGGAAAGTGAGACCTTCCTCTGTGTCAGCTCAGCACACACTCTGACAGTTTGTCAAAGTTTTAATGGGACGTATAGCAATAGTGTCGGGGCATCACCATCGGCATATCAGCTGAGTTCATGCAGCCCCAGCATCATTATATAATGTTTTGATAAGGAGTCAGTGCCTCAGGGCATATCTGCTGTCCCCTGAAGCGTTGATCTACAGGTCATGATGGCTGTGATAGTTGTGTCATGATAACACTGAAGATTTGTTTGGTTGAACAATTTTGGTAAGTAAATCATGTAGTCACACAGCTTCAGGCTGAGCTCGCCTCCCCTTCGCTGCTCCATTGCTGAACCATTCAGACCTTCAAGTTAAATGGATTCTCATCAAAAATAATTTCAAATATGGGTGTTAGCAGTTTTACATAGTTTGATCAGTCAAACTGAAAAAAGTGGGAAAATTGTTTTTGTGAATTTCCCTGTGAAGTTTACCAGCAGTGAAAAGAAATTTGATGTGTAACTTCAACCACATCATCCTACCTATGTATATGTATGTATATATGTACTTTTGTCTTCATCGTGTCTCTTATTGAAGACACTGGGTCCACAAAGTGAAGTTAGAGCTTTGTCATTGTGAGGTTTGATTTCTTACATTTGTTTGGGTTCATTTCTGAAATTCAATAAAAAAAAATGTATTTCTTCTAGCATTAGAAAAGATTCAAAATGAACTCTGGAGCTCACAGAAACTGTGAAAAGAATTTTTCTGAAAAAAGTTTTTGATTAAATAAAACACTGTACAAAGCAAAAAAAAAAAAAATGTTGACTGACTCACCGAGAGTAGACAAAATTAAC
Source organism: Seriola aureovittata (assembly GCF_021018895.1). Lineage (NCBI taxonomy): Eukaryota > Metazoa > Chordata > Actinopteri > Carangiformes > Carangidae > Seriola > Seriola aureovittata. The sequence goes on along the minus strand of NC_079367.1, from coordinate 12,630,569 downwards.
TGTGTAAAAGTACTTGAAGCACATAAATTACAATTACAAACACTAGATGGATGGGCCATTTTACACATGATGCTAATTAGCAGCTTTTGTCATAAAGTGGTCTTGCAATCACCACTTAGACATGTGAGTTTTCAAATCAACAGCAGGCAGCCAACACACAGCGGCGCAGAGCCAAATCATCTGGTCCCAAATTGCAAGTGTATCAGTCAGAACAACTGAAAAATGATTGAATAAGTCAAGAGCAGCAAGCACACACTGCATCAACAAAGGAATAGAAGCCACTAGTAGAAACTAACCAAGAGCGACTGATGAAGCCAAAGATGTTTTATTAACTTCAAAAAGAGTTAATGTTATTTTCCCAACCCGCTGTCGACCCACAGTTTGCCCTGATTAAGACATCAACATACTTGATCCAAACAGGCACTGAAGTTTTTCATGCCTCTGCTGTCTGCTTTCTCATGGTGCAACTTGGCAGTTCGTTGACCAAAGAAAAATGTTCAACTAGTGGCATCTCTATATTAAACTGTCTCTCTGTCACAGCTTTTCTTCACTTCCTGTCACTGTCTTTCTCTCTCATACGTCTGTGCTTCAGCTTGCTGTGTTTTTCTTTCTGCCTCTTTTTAGAGTGCAGACAAACCGCACACACATTTCCTTGACAACTAGATCCTCTTAGACTTTTCATAATTGCGATCTGCTCTCTGAAGAGTCTTGCCATGTCGTGTTTCATGGGCTAGTTGAAGTATGTAACTGCTGAAACACTCGACAGGCGTGTAGATCAGTGTGTGTGTGTCTAATATGTCATTCAGCGCAATCGCAGCCAAAATGTCAGAGTGATGTTGACGCTCTGTCCGTCTCTTCACTTTGTGTCCTTTCTTTCATGTTAGGCTACTTGTGGGCCACATTTGATCGGAGTTGGACCTTCCTGCTTTTAAATATAGATGTTTACTGTTCAAAAAAACATTACAGAGTGTATCCACACTCCTTTTAGTTAATATTACAGGTACTTTAAGCATTAGTGTTTATTAGAATTAAAATAAAACCGAAGCCAAACTGACAGAGCCGTTCTGTTGACAACATGTATAAAATAATCACAGGCGTTGCTGTGGGGGAGACTGAATGGCATAAAACCTAGCTAATGTGTTCCAGCCTTGGCTAATCCTGTTTGACCCTGAAGAGAAAAACAGAAGAAGGATTTTTTTTTTCTTTCCACTCATCCATTTTACATCCACAATTTAATTTAACTAAATGCTTCCTGAGGGCTGTGATATCAAATGAAAAATAAATGACAGAATTAAATCCAGTCAGAGGACCGATGGGCTGCTAACAAAGGAACATACACACCACACTTCATTTCCAGACCATAAGCACATAAGGGAGAAAGATTAAAAACTAAAGATATCAAAAAACAAACAAACATCACATAAAATCATCATTATCTCTATGAGTTACTCATTCTCAAAATAGATGAACTTCTACACCAGCTTTAGCACAACTCCTTGGATTCTTTAGCTGGAATTAACAAGACTTTGAAACGTCATACACCAATATATTTTACAGCATAACCTGTTGAATTATAACAACCCATATTCAAACAGAATGTAACATGAAGGCTTACAACAAACTGGTCATTATGACGGCAGTCAAGGGCAAAGGTGCAGGTGCTCAAGCACCCTCAGCTTCCCCTTCTGCACATGCATGGCGACATTACTGCGTCTGCTAATATTTTTTAGTGTGATAGTATTATGTTCATCAGCATGAATGTCCCACATGTCAGGGACCGGTAGGAAATCTTATGTATAAATGTACAGTGGCAAGAAAAAGTATGTGAACCTTTTGGAATGTCATGATTTTCTGAGTAAATTTGTCATAAAATGTGATCGGATCTTCATCTAAGTCAAGGGTAGTGACAAATATAAAGTGTCTAAAATAATAACACAAGAAAAAAATCTGATCTTTCATGTCTTTATTGAACACTCTCATTCAACATTCAAAATGGCAGTGGAAAAAGAAAGTGAACCCTTAGAATTAATAACTGGTTGACCCCCCCTTAGCAGCAATAACCTCAACCAGGCGCTTCCTGTAGCTCTGGATCAGAACTGCACATCATTGAGGAGGAATTTTTGCCCATTCTTCCTGGCAGAACTGCTTAAGCTCTGCCATATTCTTTGGACATCTCAAGTGTATGTATCTCTTCAAGTCAATCCATAGCATTTCTATTGGGTTGAGGTCTGGGCTCTGACTTGGCCACTCCAAAAGGCGGATTTTGTTTTTCTGGAACCATTCTGTTGTGGACTTGCTCCGGTGTTTTGGGTCGTTGTCCAGTTGCATCACCCACTTTCTAGAGAGTTTCAGCTGATGTACAGACAGTCTCAGATGGCAAGGCCCTGATGCAGCAAAGCAGGCCCAAATCATGAGGTTTCCTCCACCATACTTTACGGTTGGGATGATGTTTTTATGACAATATGCCGTGCCCTTTCTGCGCCAGATGTAGTGCTGGGTGTTTTTTCCAAATAGTTCAATCTTAGTTTCATCAGTCCACAAGACATTTTGCCAATACCGCTGTGGAGTGTCAATGTGCTCTTTTGCTAACTTCAGGCGTGCAGCAATGTTCTTTTTAGTAAGCAGTGGCTTCCTTCGTGGTGTCCTGCCATAGATACCCTGCTTGTTCAATGTTTTACGTATTGTAGACTCATGAACAGAGATGTTAGCCAGTTCCAATGATGCCTTCAAATCTTTGGCTGTCATTCGGGGTTGTTTCTTTACCTCATTGATGAGTCTTTGTTGTGCTCTTGGTGTCATTTTGACTGGGTGTCCACTTCTTGCTAGAGTAGCAACAGTCCCAAAGTGTCTCCATTTGTAGATTGTTTGCCTAACTGTAGCCTGGTGAATTTCTAAAGTCTTTGAAATCACTTTGTAACCCTTGCCGGCTTTATGTAATTGATTTATGATTGTAGATCCTCTGAAAGCTCTTTTTGGCGAGGCATGGCTCACATAAATGTGTTATTCTTTTGCAAAACAAACTCCAAAAGTTTGAGGGGTTTTTATCAGTCAAAGTAGCTTTAGTCAACACCCCCAAACTCATTGTCTTAACGAGACTCCAGGTATGCTAAAACCTGACACCAATTAGCTTTTTTGAGGTCATTAATTCAAGGGTTCACATACTTTTTCCACAAGCACTACGAGGACTTTTTGGTTATTATCAATAAAGACAGGAAATATCATTTTTTTTGTGGTATTATTTTAGACACATTATATTTGTCAATACCCTTGACTTAGATGAAGATCCGATCACATTTTATGACAAATTTACTCAGAAAACCATGAAATTCCAAAAGGTTCACATACTTTTTCTTGCCACTGTACATTTATACATAAGATTTCCTACCAGTCCCTGACATGTGGGACATTCATGCTGATGAACATAATACTATCACACTAAAAAATATTAGCAGACGCAGTAATGTCGTCATGCATGTGCAGAAGGGGAAGCTGAGGGTGCTTGAGCACCTGCACCTTTGCCCTTGACTGCCGTCATAATGACCAGTTTGTTGTAAGCCTTCATGTTACATTCTGTTTGAATATGGGTTGTTATAATTCAACAGGTTATGCTGTAAAATATATTGGTGTATGGCGTTTCAAAGTCTTGTTCCATGTGCCCCTTTTTAACTCTGAGCGCTTGGCCCTCTACAGGTCTCTGTACGGCCCTGCTCATCACATGATTATAAGTGACTGCACTGTACATTTTTGCATGCTGCACTATTTTATACCTGCACCACACGTGAGCAGTATCAAGGAACATAAAGTACACCATAAACAGCCTGAGCGTGATATAAGTAGTATATCTGACATTTTCGTTCCAGCAACCTGATTAAATAACTCTCAACCTTGTCAAGATAAATCTCTATTGTCCATGAAATCTCTGTAAAATGTTAATTAAGGTAATCGACCTCACTGCAGTTCCACTCAGACAGGATTCAGGAAAATACAAACGTTTCTGCCCTATTTATTTCTATTGAGCATTTCATTACTATTTTTGGCATTAGCTTTGATGTTATAGTTGACACCATATACAGAGCTTATGGTCAGCAACCACTGCGGAACTGCAACACTGCAAGGGGAAATACAACTGAGTCACCGGCATACAAAACATGATTAATTATAAGATCACACAGCCCGTTACAGTCATTTTACTGCCCGCACAAGTCATCCGTAAACAAATTAAACAAGAGCGGAGATAACGTTCAACCTTGCCTAACCATGCATGGTCTGATAGGTATATCAAAACACATCAACTTTGAGTGCACTGTAAAAGGTTTGAACCTGGTTCAGCTTAAAAACCTAACAAGCCTTAACAAGTTGCTGAGTTGATTTAACTTAATTTTAGATAACAAGTTCAGTTATCACAAGACATTAAGTTCAATCAACAACTTTTCAGTCACACCGACAAACATCACAGTTAGAATTCCTTGGGATTGAATATGATGCTAACCTTCATTGTGTTTCACATTGTTTTATTATGAAAGGAAACAACATGACTCATCTTAACATGTTGTAAAAACACATCAAGTTTTCATCAGTGCATGCTGGGAAATTTATATATTTATGTTAAATTAAAGGCAAAAGATTAGTTGCTTCCACTAAATTCCTGTATGATGTTTTACGGTGTAGATATTAAGGTGTTTAGGTTTGGTTTAATCAAAGTGATCACTATCACGATACTTAAGGGCATCTATTGTAAGGGCAATCGCTGGCAAAGATTCACATAGTGTCTGTGCCAGTTTTGTTTTGAAAGAATTGATTGGCATGGGGAATTGATATGTGAAACTATTCAAAGCAAAATTTTCTTCCTCACCTTGGAAAATACACTAAAAACTTGGATCATAGGCCCACAGTTTTAATTTCACCTGTTAAATCATTTATGAGAGAAAAGAGGTCACTGAGAGTATCAGGCATGATGGACTCAAAAGCCAGTAAATCAATCATGTGCATTTAAGATGCAGTAAAGTGATTGTTTTCATCTAGTTTTATTTTTTTTACTGCACCTCATAATCATGATCCACACAATTAAATAAGATAGTTTTTCAATATCAGTTAAAACCATTACTTTGTATCTTCCTGGCAAAAGAATCAGCCCTTGTAGAAGAACTACTGCTCTTTTACTGAAGCAAAACAGAGGACTGAATACAAATGCTTTAAAGACATTTGTATAATACAGTGTCAATATGTGGTATTTTGCCCTACATATTCAATTTTAAATCAGTATCTCAGTATTTGCCGAGCCCATTGAAGATTGAGTTTAAAGCTCCTGTAATGTCTGCTGACTCTAAGTGCAAAAACCAGAAAAGAGACGAGATGAAAATTCAATTTAGAGCATGTCAGCAGGTAAAAAAGGAGTACAGACTCCGTGCGCTAAAAGATGAAACAATGGAGCCTTTGAAACTGAACAGTGGTGCATTATCCTCCTCTATGGACTTTATGATGCAGCCAACGCACTACAGTGTCATTGTTGCTGGGTACGAGTCATCTCGTTTTCAGTGTGACTACCTGTGGTTAGTCATCAATTTTTATGTATATTACCCTGCGTCAGACCTATGTAGCATTTATTAAACTTGATCGTGTCATCAAATGTTCTGCAGTGGCACAATAGTTTCTGTTGCACCTACACGTATCAAACTGTGTTCAACATTACTTCATTCAAATTGTACATGCATTTCTCCAGTTGTGCCTCTATGTATTTTTTTCTTTTTCTTTTTTTTTTTTGTTCAATGGAAGATTTGAGATTTAATAAAATGTATTTGAAAAAAAAAAAAAAAACACCAGCCCAAAAAATGTGTAATAAGCCAACAGGATGTCAACTGACAGTACATCGCTGTTTTTGCTTCTTGCGTACTCGCTATAGTTGATTGACAGAACAAAGAGTGAGTCAACCTGTCCCCAGTTCACGAAAGCTTTTATAGTATCGACTGTGCTTGAGTGTTTCTGCTGCTGTGTCCTCACTTCTTCACTTCAATTGACTCTCACTCCAGAAAATAACATCTTGGTTTCAGTAGATGAGTTTTGCTGGTCTAGCAAACATTAAACATTAAACATGCGATTGTGAAGAATACAAGACATTTGTTTGAAATTAATTCAAAAGGCCTCATAAAGAAATGAGGCATAAAGTAATAAAATCACATTTGTGAATTTATTAAACCGTAAATATCAAGTGTTTCTACAGAGGATATACATCAGTCTACCTGTTGTTTGCTAAAGGAAGAAATTCAATGTGACACAGTTTAATTCTGTTTCATCAGTGTGTGACACCTAATGAATTCCAGGGATTTTGTCTGATGAAGTGCTATAATTAACTTTTCCTGCCATAACCACTTTATCTTAATACTTAAACTAAACTATCCTTCTACTGATTTCCTTCATGTCCCTAAACTCCTTTCAGCCGCTCACTTGTACCACACCTTTGTTTTCTGACACTTTTAACTTCAGAGTTTTTCTCTACTCTGCGAGTAGACAGAGCGCACAGCAGCAACAGTCATGAAATTGTGATAATAACAGCAGAGCAGCGTTTCATCTGAAGAAGCGAGTGACGCAGCCCTCGTGACACAACTCGGCAAACTGACACATTTCTTGCAGCTTTGTTGCACTGATGAAGGAAAAGGTATCTAACTACGATGGATTCTTCCCCACAAGATTTCTGTGACCTTTGCCTTTTTCTTCAAATCAGAGAGACAGAAAAAAACCTGATATTTGTCACTGATGTGCCACATCAAAGGTTGAAACATTTTTCCTGCTGCTGTCAGCTGTCATGACATTATATTATATAAAATCACATGTCATTTTGTTCGGACAGTTGCACACTGCAACAACAGACATATAATATCACATCCAAGAAAACAAACCAAACTTCTCTCCTAGAATTTAGATGATGTACTATTCATATGCTGCTATTGACTACTATTATTTATACTATTTATTATGTTTTGTAGTACAACTAAACTAAAAAAATCTTTATTATGCTTTAGCTGCTAAGGGTGGATATTGAGTTGTCATAATGGCTATTGTGTGTTGAATACGAATTAAATATGTTGAACATTTTGTTGATGCGTTCGATATCAACACTTTCCAATAGGTTAATTAAAAACATTTCGTCATTATGTTGACATAATGTTTCTTGTGCTTCTTGCTGTTGCAGATTAGTAGCGTATAAATGTCAGTTCTATGAGATGGGGTTGCACAAAGAAAAACACACACCCCAAATTATATTTCATCATATTTCAACCACAGTGCAGAAGCAGCACTTCTTTGGTTTAAATAGAGCAGGGTTGTTAGATTGAACAATAGTTACCATGTGTGCCTCAAAGACTCCTAGAATCAATTGTCTCCTGAGTGTAAAGCAGGGTATTACTCCAAAGTGTTAAGTAAAGGTTAATTAACTAAAGAGCCAATTAACCAAACCAAAGGTCAGTGAACCTTTCCATGATCCCTGGATCCCTGATCTGTGTCGTTTGTTTCCTTCAACTGTTCTTTCCTGTCTCTCTGACCCCTCTTTCACTTCTTCCATCTCAGTCTGTTTCTGTCCTTCCATTCCTCCATCTGCTGCTCTGCGTCCATCTGTTTGTCTCTGTCCTTTTCCCAGCATGCACTTACAGTATGCATCGCTCGTCTGTCAAGCCGTTACAGTCAATTATCCGCCTCTTCCGAAGAGCTAATCTTAATGTTTACCGTGGCATTGATTAGCCAATAGCAGACAGGTGGCCATTGATTAAGCCACCAATTGTATTGCTCCCTTGAGAAATGGGCTTAAGGACAGTTGCAAGTCACATAAACTGCACACGTATACAGGAAGAGAGAGAGAGAGACAGGCAGGCAGACAGACAGACAGTCAATCAGACAGACTGGCAGCAGCTGCGTACATAGATCACAATAAAAAGGAAGGCACAGACAAAGCAAACAGAAATGTCCTGTAATATAATAATCATGATCACATTACGTCGTTTTATTATGATATTTTTTTTACGGCCCCTTATTACTATGCTGAGAAAATCACATTTCTGCCTCGGATCAAATGCATTTAAATTTGCTGGCACCTGGGCGTACACACACACACACACACACACACACCTACACACCTACCTATGCAAACCCATAAAGGGACAGAAACAAACCCATGAAAATATGCACACACACACACACACTGTAAGACAGAAGGCGGCATGCTAAACAGCAGCCCTGTTCCATTAAATCAGATGAGAGCGAGATGACATGTTATCTATTCTAACCACACTCTGTGGCTCTGAAATCTTTTATCAAGACAATACACCTAACGCCCAGTACACTTCCAGTGTGTGTGTGTGTGTGTGTGTGTGTGTGTGTGTGTGTGTGTGTTTCTGCATGTGTGTGTGTGTGACAGTTATTAAATGGGCTTTGTCTTGTTCTGCTCCTCAGGAAATGAACCTGACATTACTCATCTATCAGGACCACTATCCCTCCCCTCATGTCTCCCCTCCTCTTGTCTTTACCTCCTCTCTGTCCGCCTCTCTGTCTTTCTGTCTGTCCGGCACTTTTTCCTCCCTCTGACTCACTTTCTTTCCTTGTTTTTTCACATTTTCTTTTGTGTCTCATGCCTCACATCTGTTCGATCTCACTTCTTTACCTGATATGTCTCATTCTTCCCCTTTCTCTTTTCCCATTCATCTCCATGCTCCATCATCCACTCAACTTTCTCTGCATATGTTCCATCTTTTCTCGTTTCCCTCCACCTTTTTGTTTCTTCCCCTCCCTCCCATTCCTCTTCTAAATTACAACAGTTTCTCCTGAGTGTTTCCATCTCTCTCTTCCTCCCATCTGTTTTATTTCCTATTCTCTCTCTGCATCTGTCTCTTTCCTCTTCTATCAATCTCTAAATCTGTTCCTCTCCATCATTCTCTCTTGCTCCACTCTTCTTTTCTTACTTATCTTTTAAAAACTCCCTCTCCCCGGCACAGCCATTCATCTTGGGTACATTCAAGTGCAATGAACCCTCTGATAAAATGAATGCACCGTCAGTTTTTTAAAATCCTGTTTTTCTCAATGCCCGCTTGTAGCGGCTTGAACGTATTCCATTGTTTGATTTCTGTTTGTCTGATGAGCTCCACATTAACACTAAAGTCTGAGAACTGCCTCAGTGACCTTTTCTGCTTCAAGTTCAGACCTAAATGATGTTAGACACATTATTGCCTCTTACATTGACTATTGTGTTCTGCTTCCTTCCGCATCCGGTTTCTGTTTTCACTGAGAAACAACATCAAGAGACCAGTGACAAAAGCTTTAACAGCACACGTGACAGGTGCAAAATGTTTTTACAATCACTGAAAATTCAGAGGACATAGGCTATTTTCTCCTGTCAATGTCAATGCAAAACTTGCTTGCAGCCAGTACATGCAGCTTTGTTTGCTTCATACAGTTTAATGGTTGATTTTAATCATAATGGTGCAACAGCTGTTTTATCAACTGTTGTCAGATGTGGAAATGGGCTGGAACGCATCACAGAGCTGCTGGGGGAGATTTTGAATATTTGGGGGGAACTGGTTTTATTAGAGAAAACTGTCTGTGTAGCTACTTGCACTGTTTGTAAAGTGTGTGCATGAAAGTATAATGTCAATAACTTTTTCTTGCTTCTAACACTCAATTTGTGAAGGAGCACTCAGTATGCATGTATGCAGAAAGCTGTCAAAAAACAGAACAACTGATATTATTAGAGAAAGGTGAATCAGAGATTGTTCACCAGGGACATGTGTCCAAGAAATAAAGTAATAAAATAAAAGAGGAAAATAAGAATAGAGAGCTGAAGAAGAGCAATAACATACAAATATAGTAAAACAATTGTAAATACATAAAACATTATAGGATATTATACAAAACAACATATTTAACTAAGTGTACAGGTTTTGTAAATTATGTTTTGCATGATGGATCATAGATTGCAAAGAGAATGCCGGATGTTTCCAGGGAATGGAGGAGATTAAGATACTGTGATGGGTGACTCAGATTTCCTCATATAAAATCTCTTTCAGCCTTTGTGCACATGTAACAATTGTAGATGACTGACTTTGGTCAGAATCAGCTGATAAACCCCGATGAACTGCAGCAGCACCAGTAAATCAGTCTGGCCAGAATAATAAGAAACTGCAGTACAGAAATGCCAAACTAGGTTTGAGGCAGTTTAGAAATGGTGTCAGCATCGCGCAGTTTGTACACCAGTGATTTTTCAAGTGTAGAATCTCAAGTGTAGAAAACAGATCTCCTTATCAAAACTGATTGTGAAAAACGACAATCGGCCAACATGTCATTATTGGATTTTGAAATCCAAAACCCAAAAATACAGCCTGACTGCAACCGCAACCAGTAAACACACAGTCCAGCAGCTGAACAAGCAAGCTAATTTAATTTACCAAGTGGGTCAATGTGTCCTATTCACTATATTAATATTTTGTCTGCATCATTTATATTCATGGGGCTAAAACATTAAAAAAGAACAGGGACCATATGTGTAAAAGTCACAGCTGGTGTCTTTTCTAATCAATCAGGAAACAGGATCCCTCAGGATGATGGAGAGAGAGGAGAGGATGTGTGTGTGTGTTTTTTGAGTCTTAATAGTGTCATGTCATCGAGGATGTCTCAAATAAAATCAAGCGGAGAAACAGCAGCTCTTGACAGACTTCACTGTTCTGGCGAGCTCTCATGGTAAAAAGGTTTGAGACGCTTGATGTAAAGTAAACTCAAGCTGATAAGAAAAAGAGCAGTCAAGTATTCAGCGTATCTTTATTAAAGCTTAAACTCTAATCTAGAATTAATCACACCACTATACTAAAGCATTTATTGGCTGATTACACAAGTGAATAACGGCACATTTATAGTTTGGACTGAAAATGCGAATGAACCATGCATTAAATGGTGAGCAACTTCCCAAAAAATAGTTCTCTTACGGAGGATTTTCCTGTAAATTCCTGCCATTTTCACCAATATTAACTGTCCAAACATTCAAAAACAGTGTCATATCAAATCACTGATAAAAATTTCTAAACTCAAGGTTCACTTACTTGTCCCAAGGTCAAGAACGAACCTCCACACTTATCAAATTAGTATTACATCAGCACATTAAGTTGAAAATTCATTACTATGCTCTACTTATAGCAGCACAGTTTGAGGGCAAGTTATGGTACAATTATGTGAAAACTTGGAGCCAATTCTGCCTCAGGCTAGATATGCAATATTATAAAACTGTTGCCATGGCCAGATGTGCAGACTACAGATTCACTAAAATGTGGAATCACTCTCTAATTTCAGGAGTTTGATTCTACAACCAGCTGTGTCTGCCTTTACCTTCTGCCTTTTTACGCCGTTTTTCTCTGTCTGGAATCACTTTGTCCTGGATGCAATGAAAGTACCAGATGATAGGTGATAAAATATAGTATTATATTGTATTGCTACTATTGTCACGCATAAAAAAAAAAAATCAACACGATGCCCATTGACACCATACAGGATGTGGACCACTGTCTTACATGTGTCTGGTCTGTTAGTACTCTCACTCTCACTTGGCCCTTTGGAGATGACGAAACAAACCATTGATTCACTTTTCAAAAGGGAGGATCATTCAGACCCTCCTGTGTCACCACAGTCCCAAACTCCTGATGAGGACAGTTCAGACGAGGCAGCAGCAGGTGTTGAAAACTTGGCTGAAATATTGCAAAGAAAGGAACGCCACGTACTGCTCTCGGTGTGGTTCAATATTTAAAACTACAGTGAGTTTGCCCGCTCAACCAGAAACTTCAAACATGAAACACTTATAAAGCTCAACAACGACATGAAGCAGAAACTATGCAGCGACAGATTGCAGCGCCACAGACCTCATGTGTACATTTCTAAATATATTATTTGGTGCACTATTTAACTTGCTTTTCAGGTTAAATGTTGATATGTGAGATTTATTTAGATGAATTACTCACAAAGCATATGATTAATTATTAAAGTTTGCTTGACATTAATTATTTACATTATAATATAAATGAAAAAGACACTCTTTAAAATGTAACATTTAATGGTGACTTTCATCAAATGACGAAGTGAAAAGAACGTGAAAGGTCTTGCTCATGTTGCTGACTCTACAGAGAATCTGCAGCTTCACAGAGCTTTATAGTGAGTTCAGCTTGCTGTTCAGCCGTCCGGCTTGCATCTTTACTGTTTTGGTTCACTCTCACTCTCGCTCTTAACTTATAAAAAACCCACCGTACATCAACCTGCTCAGCACCAAACAACAGACTGACAGTCAGTCTGAGTCTAGATGGTGAACATAGTGCAGCGGTTAGCAGCAGATATTTCCCTTAGGGGTTGGTAGAGACCAAAATGAGAGCTAAAAGAGATTGAATACTTTTTCAAGACGGCCAAAAAACACAAACTCCAAACGGATGATAATGTTGCTCCATAATTGCTGGATGAGTAAATAAGCAACTGCTGACTAACCTCATCAATGTTAAAAATGTTGATGTGTCAGTGTTGCGTTCTCAGCTTGTTTTATCTTCCCCTAAATGACCAAAAAAATCAGTTATTGCTGATTCAATAGAAATGATCAATACTGACAGTAAGTCAGTACAAAAGGGTGTAATTCTTTGTATCTTCTATTCTTCACATTTGTTTTGAACAGGATACCCATCACATCATATCTCTCTCTCATCTTTTCAGCAATTTAATTCAGATTGAATCTTCTACTCCATCGATCTCACCACTGGTTGATTTTTTTTTTTCAACTGCTAATCTTTTCTGTTTTTTTATATCCATCTCCCACATCAATTTTCCTTTGCCCATTGGGTTAGTTAGTGTATATGTGTGGGTGTGTGTGGTACATTTCAGTTAGTGTCATCACTCAACCCCCGTGGACTAATACCAATCTATAGCAAACACACACAGAGGTGGTCCCCTTCTAATCACCAGAACCACCATGCAGCCTCTTCATTAGCCTTTAGACCCCTTCAGCCATATCACAGAAATCATTAAAACAACTCTGCCATTTAACAAACATGTAGAAACATGCACACGGGAAAAAAAAGACACCATACTTATGTCATTACCATTAACATCCTGGCCACGCACATACATCTGGGTAAGAGCGAAAAACAGATTGAGGCAAGAGATAGAAAGAGTGGGTGGACGAGGCGGAGAGTCCCAAACTGATAGGAATTGAAAGAATGAGATTAGTTCAGAAACGCAGGAAAAAAAGCCCAGACATATGTAGAAAATGAGACTGATGGACGGAGTGATGAAGAGACGGAGAGGAGAATGAATGAAGTGCATTGTGCTGTTCTTATCCTTTTTTTTTCCCTCCATCAGGTTGTTGTTCTTCCACATTGCTGTTTATCACCGTGGCAACTGTCACTTAGACATGTTGATGTGGGGGTGATGGCAAGTGAAGATGTGTTATTGAGGACAGGAAGCAGAAATTGTAGGTGCCGCTGCAGATTCGAGACCAGAATAATGGATGTCAGTGTTGAATAATTGTTCACGGTGGACAGAATATTTTCTTTCCTCTCCCTCTCAAAAGCAGGTGTGGACGTTATTCAGCCACAGCCTCTGATGGAGGCTGAAAGTATGTGTTTTTTTTCCATCCCAGACATTTATTACAAATTGATGCAGCCCTTTTATTATATCTGTCAAGTGAGATAATTTTTAACACATAATGTTTTCTATCATCAAAGATGGAGGCTTACTCTAAAGCAGAGAGGGAAAAAAGAGGGCTAGGGAGGAAGGTGCAGTGACATATTTGTGTGTGTGTGTTTGTGTGTATGTGTGTGTGTGTGTGTGTGTGTGTGTGTGTGTGTGTGTGTGTGTGTGTGTGTGTGTGTGTTTGGCAGCAGGAGTGACTCGTACAGTCAAGTTGAGTAGATTATTTTGCCGCACCAGAAACAATGACATATAATTCAGCCGGGATGAAAAATGTTGTTCAATAATTAAAGTGTACAGTAGCTCTCAGATGCACTGCTGTACATAATACAGCATCACACATAATACAGAGGCTGTTTGCTTGATCCTCGGCCCGAGGCAATTTCTATAAACATGATTCTTTCTCTCTTTCTCTGCCTGTCGTCTAGCTATCTCCACTGCTTCTTGTACTTATGCTCGTGTGTGTGTGTGTGTGTGTGTGTGTGTGTCGAGACAGAGATGAGTGTGCAATCTGTGTGGGTGTGCATGTGGAGGTTTCTGCCATTCTCCTTTCTGCTCTTTATGAGTTAGCGAGCACTTTTTCATTATGAGATTCTTTTCAGTACCTCATGTCAAAGATCATATACTCGCCCACACACACACACACACACACACACACACACACACACACACACACACACACACACACATATACTGCTCACATATGCTGAGAGGATGGTTGTGAGGTAAAAAGGACTGATTGATTGCGTCTCCTTGCGTGTAGGTGTGTGGGTCTATTTTCTGTAAGAATTCAGAAAGTTCCAACCTTTCTAAAAGTTTCCTCATCCTCAGTAAGTCAGTGAGGCTATCATTCCTCCATATATGTGTGTGTGTGTTTGAGAATAACAGCGAGAGAGATTGTGAGAGAGAGGAGATGGTGGCTTGTACAAGCTGCACTACGCGCATGCACATGTTGGTATTTTCATGACCTTGAAATGCACTTTTCCCCCGTGTGTTTTTTTTTTTGTGACCAGCACAATTCATATATGGGAGGAGCATTGAAAGCTCCGCATCAAGGCTACTCTAACATGTAGGCATGTTTCGACTGACAACAAATAGACAAATTCAGTGATTTTGCAACCCTCCTCACCTACATAACAACGTTAAGTAATAATAATAAATAATGTAATATATCATTTATTTTTACTTTCATTGTTCTATTTTTATTTTTCTGCAGAATCATTAATAATACCACTTCACTTGATCCTTTCGCTGCGCCAATATGAACAAATAACAGGTCTAATTTTGATTCACCGTTGTACTTGTGCACATGACCTTGTGTGATTTGTAGTTGTGATTGGCCTGTTTAAAAAGACGCCGCATTATTTGTATGAAAGAGAAAAAATGCAACAGGGTGTAAAAAAAAAAAAAAGAAGTGAATGAAATAATTGTGCTTCTGTGATCTGTCTGCTTCCACGTCTGTGTTTCTGTTTGTGCATCACTTTGTCTGAGTGCATTTCTGTAGTGTGCATGCATGTGTGAGATTGTGTGTCTTCGCAGGCTGTTGACACTTTGACTCGTCGTGCCTCACAGCTGGTCCAGCAGCAAAAGCTGTCCTCCCTTGATGGAGCGAGCGCAAGAGTAAAAGACTTCCCTTCGCTGACTCTCTCAACCTTTTCTTTCACCAAAAAAAAAAAAAAATTAACATCAACATGCATGAGATGAAGCTAGCAAAAAAAAAAGTGTCAAGAGTGGGGGGTAAAAGGAGTCGATGGAGGAAGTGACATTCACTGTAGATAAATATGAGTATCCACGGAGACACAGAGGGGACGGGGAGCTTTTATTGTTTGGAGCAGAGGAGAGGAAGGAAAAGAAAACAACATACAGTCAAAAGAAAGGCTACATTCAGGTTGAAGACCTTCTTCACACGCAGAGCTCAGCAACATAAACATTCCCAAGGTGCAGATTCTTGATTATGAAATAAAGTTTTTTTTCATTCTGCAGAAAATATGGCTTTTAGTCCGATTATAGCTGCAGTTTTCTGTTGTGGCTGATTCTGAGAATTGGGCTGAATACAGCCTCAATATCTCCCTCTTTGAAGCTATTTATCCGTAATTCTATTAAACTGAGTGGAACATACTGAGCATACAGATGTACGTCAGAGAAGATATTAGATTGCACAAGTGGTTTAAAAGTTTCTTTATAGATTTTTTGAAGTTTTTTTTTTTTCACTGCTTGACTCCATTGTAAACGACATATTGACGCTGATCACAGCTGCAGTTCAGCTATTTGCAGCCACAATTCAATATGGTGACTGTTTGGGTGGTTCATTATATATTGGTTGAATCATATTATATATTACTGACATTGAAAATATAGCATACGTTCTATAATGGTTTAAAATAAAAGGACTTTGATGGTGGATACCCTCCAGCATTTTGTTTTCAGATTTTGTTTTCACTTTTTTCAATTCAGCTATCAGGACGCCCCCTACAGAGCTGCTGAACACACACAAATCACATATGCACACTTTTACACATCTGAACCTGATGTGATTAACGGATGATTACAGATGAGTCCAGCCACACCAAAAATAAAGAGGTTGTTTGTTTGTCTTAGGGATCGTCTCCATTTTGATATGAGAGACAAACAAAATCACTGGATAAAGTAGTGACGACGACAAATCAGCAACTTCTGAGTCTCATTAAAAGTTTGATACCATGTTTAAATCTTTAATTAACAGTTGAAGAAGTAGCTATATTGCTATTAGCTAATGATTCGCAAAGTTGCACAGAATATCACATGTAAGGGGATCAGGTCTATTTGCAGATAGTTGAGTAACCTGCAACCTTTGTGTGCACTGAAGAGGCAACTATTTGTCACATAGAAAGCATCGTGAGTTTGTTTGTTATCATAAATCTGTTTTTCCTTTGTGTCTGAGCTCCAGTTGCTGCAGAGCCGTCAGGGGACTCTTCCTGAAAATAGGATTCAGACAATTTCCTCAAACTGTCACCACAGTAGCTCCACTATCATATTGTGTGGAAGTGAAGAACTGTGTGATGGCTCTGGGCATAATGTGTGCTCTCCTCAGTAAAACGTTGACCCTGTGAGAAAAAGCTTCATTTCATTTCATTTCATCTCCAAAGAGGCCTCTGATAGTGATTCCTTTTAGACATGAATGTATAGATTACTTTTTACTTGTGCATTTTTATTTTGAATAGCTGCCAGCAGAGATGCTGAATTGACGCAACTGGCAGTTCTAACATTAAATTAAAGCAAAGCAGCTTAGTATTTTCACAAAGTAAGCAAGAAAGAACAGTGTGAACAATAAATAAGTACTAGTCATTTTTAGAAGAAATGAAAACTAAGTGTACTCATCAGCTTACTGTAAGCTTGTTCCAGCTAAAGCTTTTCTCTGGGAGCGGTAATATAGCAAGGCGCTCACATACAGAACAGTGTCGCTTTGATTTAACTTTTAATTGACGTTTTTAATGATCCAGTCTAGTCGCCAATATTTCAGTGTGTAACTAAGTATTTTTTCAGACCATATTCCACAAAATAACAAAATGCACTGACACAGGAAATGTTTTATTACAATAACTACTAGTCTTTGATTGATTACGTAAATGAGTCCTCAAAGCATATAAAGCAAGACAATATCAATATTTTACACTTATAGTTGAAAAATTAAATTTACATGTTATGACCAGCAGCTTATGGAGGCTAATGTTAGCCAACTCTGGATACTGGTGACACTGCTGCATGACATTGACTTCATGACTCCTCTCTACTTGTGCTATACTGTCAGACTACACATTCAAGTTGCACAACAGTGGCATTAGTCAAAGTCATGTTAGCTCCTCTTCGGTCTTTTCGAGTCAGGTCTAACGTAAGTCTGAGCCTCTGACTGATTTCAGAACTCAGCAGAAACCCCAGATCCTCTCTCGGTTTTCCTCTCATCTCTGTCCATTTATGAAGTAGACTCAAAGTGCAAATTTTCTGGATTAAGTTAAAATATTTTCAACTCATACAGACACATAGTTGTATAGATTTGTGCCAACTAGCACAAATTTGTGTTTATTTGTGTCCACTGGAGAAATGACAATCTAAAATTAGCTTTGCATTCCGTCTGAACCCACTTTAAATCCTGTGACTGGAGTCCAGATCTTTACAGCATCACAGCAACAAATGTCAATATGTCAGTTTAAGCTGACATTTAAAGTTTTTTTTTTTTCTTTTTAATTTTATTTAAAAAATCCAACTGGAAAAGTGGACTCCAAATCAGTGTAATCTGTGGTAACGTTTATATTTTTTCTCTCTCACTGTTGGAATGAGTAGAGTTGAAATGAGGTGAGAGAGATGTCTCTCTGCTGCTCTCAGTGTGATCCTGGTCTGCTTTGTGCGTCATTCACCCCTCAGGAGACCACCTCCATTTCTCTCTTTTGTCTCTCCCCCCCTCTCTACGCACCTTCAAGTCAAATCAATTTAAAGGCACTCTTGTTTGTTGATGATGACATTTATCCGCAACATCAAAGCACAATAAAAGACTACTCTCAGCCGCTCACCTAATACATTTCCTTTGCTTTTATCAATTTCCGTCTTTCCCTCCAAGCATAATTTTTCTTCCCTCTGTCCTTCTTTTGGTCCCTCAGCACCATTCCTCTCTCATTTTCTCTTTTAAACACTCTTGCCTCTCCAATGTATGTCTGTTCATCTCTCAAAAATGCTCAAGAGAGAAATGCACTTTTGGAATATGTTATTTTCAAGCAATTGCTTCTTAAAAGCTAGCGTACAATAGAGAACGGAAGATCGAGGAAGGACTGAGATGAGACTCAAAGAAACTGAATGACACAAATACCATCACAAAATTGTAAGAGCATGGGCTCCATACAGCCATATTTGCTCAGGATTTATTTCTATTGGGGAGTTAATATTGCAAGCACTTGTCACTGGTTTTAATCCTGTCCTAAAAGTATCCTGTATGTTTTGATTTGAATTCTGTCTACACAGTCATCTCATATTTTAAAGTGTATATCTTACTTTTTTGTCTGCACACAGCTGAATCCTCCCCTACTAATCAAGGTTTTCCCACAAGAACCATCGACTGTAATGCCCTTAGCAAAAGCACTCAGAACTGACAGGGCGCACGGGTGCTAATGACCTTTGACCTCCCTGGAAGGTTTGCAGCACGGAAGGAACATCACAAATGATGGGACATTAAATCTCTAGGTACAAATTCTTGGCATTCGCTGAGAGTACAGAGTGTGAACCTGCCATGTTTCTGACCGTCTGCGCTCTGACAGAACATAAGAGAGGTTTCAAACTCCTCCTGCTCTGGCGTCACCTTCAGTCACATTTTTTATTTAACCAAGAAGTGCTTTCACATGTATTGTAAAAGTGCCTGTACAAGAGCTAGAAAGTAACACTAAGAAAGACAGTATGATCAACTCTATGGACAGTAGACTCAGTGATGCTGTCCGTAAAAGTTTACTGATGACCATGGCATCAGGGCCTGTGGTTATGAAGCATCGTAGAGTAAGATATTTATAATAACTGGCCAGAAATGGTCAGACTAACACATAAACAGTCCTAATTTCAGGCTTGGGAGTCAAAGTCTTTTATTAAGTGTAATACAGGAAATTATTCCTGTCTTTTTAGGAGAGTTGAGGAGCAAATGGACAGTGATGCTGTATTACAAATACGCACACATTCATGTTTGTGTGGAAACATGAAGAACAACCACAAGTTGTTTCAAACACACAATCAGATTCAAACTTCCTGTGGCTAATTTTGTTCATCACCCCCTCTACGAATGCCCATTCAAAAGATTCAAACTTTCTGAGATATGAATATAAATATGCAGTGATTTGTCAACATTAAAGAGAACTGTGGTTCAATGAATCTAGACAACAAAGTGCAGAGGAGGCAGTATCCATGTCAATAATGTGTGTGTTATAGCCTCAAACACTAACATAACCTGCACAGGTTTTCTTTTTCTGCCTTTTAGTTTGAAAATAAAACCAGCCTTGCTTTCAGTTTCTAAATCAGTTTTTCAAAGTAAACTCATTATCTAACACGCCCAAATACTCATATGATGACACTCTTTCAGCTAAGTGCCTTCACACTGCGTAAATGTGAACAAATCTGAGTAGAGCAATGCATCATCTGCATAAAGCCGAACGTCCTTTCTGATGTTATTTTCAAAAACTGAAACTAAAACACAGACTGAAATTCAACCATGTGGGTTCACATAAGTGTGTCTAGGAAACTTAATTTGTGACTGTAGTCGTTCTATGCACCAGTTTTTCATCAACAAGGTAGCTCCTAACACCAGCTGCTCACTGGGTGCTCTCTGCACACAGCACCGATAATGTCAGCTGTTACCATCATATTGTAGCTGCTCCAGTGCTATGACCTGAGTTTTATCCTTAATTAGGTATTAATTTCCAATCAGTTTCAATTAATAGTGAGAACATATGAAGTATGGTGGTTATGTACATTAGATGTGCTGTGTGCCCAGGTTTTAATAATAAGTGGATCACATAGGAAGCTTGCCTATGTTTGAAAAAAAAATTGGTCTGAAGACTGTGGTTAAAAATATTACTGGTGGCCTCAGCAATATAATCAACTGCAACCTTTAAAAGATTGGGTTCAAAGCTGTCAAGCCCAGGTTACTTCTTTGGATCAATAGCCTTTAAAGCCTTCCAGATCTCAACACTAAAAATAGCACTGAAAAGAAAAGAGTCCTGAGGTGGGCTAGTACTGAATACAGATATCACAGAAGTGTCATTCTAGCAGTGAGACCCCGGAGCAGACGTGATAAAACAGGCGCAGTTCATATTAAATTCACATTAAATTCCATGTTCAACAATGTGTTCGTTGGTCTGTTCTTAATTTCACTTAAACCGGCTAAAATGCACTCAGGAAGGAACTGGAGCGTGACAGAAATTTTATCTGCTTGTGAAATACAGTGGGATTGGGGAGATTTTCCAGAACAGTCTCTTATCAGTATTTTGACTCGGATGTTCAAATGAAACACCAAGCTGACACTCAGCTGTCTGTCATTAATCTGTAGTTTTTTGTGGTGTGTTCAGCACTATTGGCTGTAGTAAGAATTTGACTTATTACTGCAGTTTCTGGTTATTTTTTCTTATTAGTTTTGTACAAGCAGAGGACCACGGGCTTATAGCATCGCAGCAAAGCAAAGTAAAACTTTGCAGACATAAGATTCAGTTTGCACTGTGAGCATGATGAGACCGCTTAATGAGATTCACTATGGCATGAAAATGGTTGGCTAGTTTGTTTTGCTCATCAGCCTGCAATGTTCTTTTGAGCACAAATACAGATTAGTGACCAGTTAAGTCTTTTCTTTGTGCTCAACTGCAACTTTGAAGCAAATATGTGAAGCTACGTGATCAGTGTTCATCAGCAGTAGTTGTTTGAGTATGGCTTGCACCTTAAAACAGGCCAGTCAGCTCTGCAGTTAATGGAACAAGCTTTGGTCCAATAGGTGTTTTTTTTTGTTGTTTTTTTTTTACCTAATCAGATTAGATTAATAGTCGATGAACAGAAGATTGTCCCTCTGTGAAAAATGAAATGTCTGAATGAGCAGTAAATATATTCCCATGTTCGACATGAAGCCAACTATACACATAAAACTGACTATCATTGTTGCACTACACACTGACTGTACACTGCTCCTTTATACTCCTCTGAAGCTCCCCATCTGCCTCCTTTCAATCCCTCAGCTCCTCGTAACAACTGAAAACACGTATGAATATGTTTTCTGCCATTTTGTTTAATGATTCAGGCTTGATACATACAGTACATTAAATTAGTGAAAGGGTTGTCTTTGCTCTATGTCTCTCTTCACATACTTGAATTGTGTGTGTGCATGCATACATGTGTGTGTGTGTGTGTTCTTCACCAGCCCTTGCTGTGGGGGTGTCTGTTATTATTAGCACCTCTGTCGCCATGGAAACTATTTCAGTTACACTAATTGGCTTCATAACAAGAAGAGAGTGGGTACATGTTGAACTGGCAGAAAGAGCGAGAGAAATCGAGGGAGAAACCAGAGAAAGAGTCAGAAGGACAGAGTAAAAGTTAGAGGGCATGAAAAGAGTTTTCCAGGGCAAAAACTGGGAATCCAGAGAGATGTGGACGGAATGGAGGAGGCAGTTGGAGAAAAAGGATCGAGGAGGAAAGGAAAGGCTCTTTTACTTCCCAGATTTTTACAAAATAGCACACATATTCCCATGAGGTACTGCACTCAGGCATCTGTTCTGCCACTATTTTGCAGGATGTGTGTGTGTGTGTGTGTGTGTGTGTGTGTGTGTGTCTTTGTTGTCTGATACCATGGAAGAAAATGAAGGCACGCTACTGGTTCACTACCATGAGTGATTTCACGCTGGCTGTTGCGGTCGCTACATCACTCATTAGATGTTCTGGAGTCTGCACACAAGCAGAATTGACTGAAGATATCAGGGCTGATTTTCTTTGCTTCACAAGGAGCCATTTGATTCCATTATTCCTTGTACAGTATCAGAAACAGCCTCCACAGTCTTGAAAGTCCACCATGCTGCATTGCCCATGTTGACAAAAAGCCTGCATTTTGTCATTTCCTCTGCTATATTGAGGATGTTTGTTTACTGTGTCTGAGTTGTGTTCCAGTCTGTGCACACATTCAGCCACCTCTCACTAGACCAAAGAGTATTTCTTTGGCTAAATAAAAGATGCTGCCGGGTGGTGTCAGTAAATATGGTATGCAGACAAACTAACACCAATCACCGCAGTCATTTGTGACACAACACATTAACTTGACACAAGTGTCTGCTAAGAAATCACACGTCACTTTTACAGTTTTTGTCACATCTTGTTTAAGGGCGTCTCCGTCAGCTGCTGGTGGTGGTGGTGGTGCGGGCAGCCACAGTCATTTCAAGCTGGGTTTGACAAAAGCAACAAAATACAAGTAATTAAATGTGACATGTGTTGCAAAATGCATAGACAGAAGTAAATGGGCTGTACTTTAACTCAAAATGACAAAATAACACTGGCTGGCTGTGAGCTTGGCAGTGAGACTCCGGCAGGCTGTTCCATGCATATTGGAGGCACACAGATGGCCTCAGCACTGAATATGGATGAGGGATCTGACACTACAAGTCAGACAGACAGCGTGGAAGAGAGAGAGAGCAAGAGAAAGAGGGCAGGAGGAGAGGATGGGGAGAAGGAAGGAGACAGACAGGAGGGCAGATCAATAAAGTGGAACCTCAGGTGGCAATTATATATCAGTAAATACATCTGTTTTTAATAACCTCACTCCATTTTTTCTTTCTCCTTATCCCCTTCTTTCCCTCTCCTGCTTCCTCAATCCCCAGTCTATCCCTCTGGCTACGGCTGTATGAATTATGAGGCACAAATGAGGTGTGTGTGTGTGTGTATTTGTGTGTGTGTGTGTGAGTGAGTGAGAGAGAGTGAGAGAGAGAGAGTGATTGTGTATCGTATCGTATATTGTAGCTTTGTTTGTCTATGAGTGGGCTGAAGGCCAAGAGTGTGCGACCAAGAGGCGCAGCGCAACAGTAGCTGCCACAGCATCTGTCGGGCAGAGGGTGTGAAGGTATTCTCCGATACACAGAGGTTATAAAAAGACACAGACTAACACACACAAACACATTTTTCATAAGTGGACAAATACACAAAACAGGCGAGCAGGAAAAAAAAAACACTCAAGAGGACACTCAGACAAAAACACACACACACACACAAGCAGAGAGGCCGGAACATGCTAATAAAAACATTAATTCACCCCTCACATACGAATATATACTCAGGTGATACAGAATAAAAGATCAGCGCTCCTGCCTGGAGCACTATATGTGTGTGTTTCTGGGTGTGTTTGTGTGCGTACTGATGTTGCCAGGGCTAATGAGGTCTTTAGTAGAGGTGGTCTTTGCCAGACTGGCGAGGGTGGTCCAACAATTCGACCATGTTGCCACATTAACTCAGTTCCTCTCTCAGCAGGAGAGAGAGGGAGGGGGTGAGGAAGGAGAAAGAGAGGAGAGCGAGAGACAGCTGGCAGCTGTGAGGAAAAGAGGATGAAGAAAAGAGGAAAAAGAGAAGTGGACAGGAGTGGAGAGAGGATGTGAGAAGAGGAGGAAAGGAAGTAAAGTGATGCCGCGATTAAAGGAAAAGAGTCGATGACAGAATTAATGCGAGAAATAGAAGATGCAGATTTGACTCTTCTTGAAAACTGAAGGTCCTTTTCAAAAGCAAATAAAGTAACTTGAATCCTCCAAAGTAAAAGCACTCTTAAGACGAGGATCTTCCATATTACAGTGATACTGACATTAAGGTGCTAATGAGCTGGAGCAAAAAGGATGCATGTTAGATGTAAGATATATCAGAGACACTTCCTCTTAATGATCAAACCAATGAGTTGAATCCAGGTAAAACCATTATCCTTTAGTGATTTCTCTTTATCTGCCATTAATACAAATATGCAGCTGAAGTGAAAACAGAAGTTAGAAAATGTTTTAATGCTTTCAGACACGTGTGCAAAGGGAACTGCAAAGCCGTATAAAGTCCCTAAACTAATACTTTATATTCACTCTATAGTGTTTATTAATAGAGATGTTTGTTTTATATATTTAATTCCATCAAGTGCAGAGCAGATACTTCATATTCTCCACAACATACAAGGTTGATTTATGACCTTAGAGGCAGCCACTGGTTTCAGTTCATACGGACACAGTGTGAAAATCAACTTGGAGAGAAACTTGCCTCAGATAGGT
Organism: Seriola aureovittata; assembly: GCF_021018895.1. NCBI lineage: Eukaryota > Metazoa > Chordata > Actinopteri > Carangiformes > Carangidae > Seriola > Seriola aureovittata. The sequence continues at coordinate 12,606,114 of NC_079367.1, read as the reverse complement.
GATCCATCACAGTGAACATTTAATCAGCTCCATTTTTTGTCCAAGTTACTTTAGTCTCATTAGGAATTATGTTCTTTTTCTTTCACTCATTTTCTTGGTTGTTCACTGACACTTTGCCTGATTAGACCTCATCTTAAGACTGTGCAGGTAAAAACAGTGTTTGATTGACAGCTCCCTCACTCACGCAGGGCAGTTCACACCTTTATCATCAGCCTTCTTCACAGCAGACACTTTGACTTGTCACACTAACAGTTTTATACAGCCTATTATCAGTATTAACAATTTTAGATTTCATCTTTTTTTTCCCCTTCTATTACAAAAACATCCGTTGTTGTGAGTTAATCATTGTAACAACCGTGAATTCAACAGACCTCAGCCTATGTTTCCCATGAAGAAACAACCTTTTTAAATCACCACTCAAACATACAGGGAGGTTTGTTTGATACTAAAAAATGTTTACAGGTCCATGTTTTGTCCATAATGTTGCAGTCTAAACATTTCCAGTGATAGCTAGTTTCAAGTCTCTGACAGTTGACTCTCACAGTGAAAGGTGCTGAAGTAAAAGGAAACCAATTGCCGCCTGGAAGCTAGAAATCAATCTAAAAAAAAAAGTTATAGTATATTTGGCAGTAATGTAAAGTATTGGTGATTTGTAGTTAATGGACCAAAACAAGAAAAAAAAAAAAAAGAAAAAAACATCATAATGGTTCTTTAAAGCTGTCCTTTTCTCCAGGACTCAAATACCAGCTTTGCTCTCACCCGGTCTCCTCATTTTCCCTTTTTTTTTCCGTCTCTTACAAACCGAGGGAACCATAAAATGGCCCTCCTCAGGGAGCAGCTTGTAATGTCTGTCTGAAAGATTGAAGCAGGCAAAGTTTCACCTCCGGCTCGGCTCCCCTGTGACTGCTCATATCAGCTACCGGGCCTCGATTACTTCTTCCTGTATCTCCCGTCTCCATCACCAGCAGGGAGATGAAGCGCTCGGTGATACATGTCTCTGTCTGGGTCGAGGGACTTGAGTCCCTTTTGGGTCCCCTCTCTTCCATCCTGACTGATGAGACATGTCGTTTTTGTGTTTGTGTTTGTGTGTTGGTGCGTGGACAGGAGTGTGTGTGTGTGTGTGTGGGGGGGGGGTTTCCTGTGACAGGCACAACTGGTGGCTCAATAAACTAATTTTAATGATCTAAGTATCAGTGCATTTCTGTTTGTGCGCTCTTTGTTCAGTGCTCTCAAAGACAATCTCAAGTCTTTTGTTCCACCCGTCACTACTGTGTCTGAAATAATTTCTCGCCTCCTTTACTGTGCCAGTTTGTTTTGTTTGCTTCTTTTATTTGACTTTTTTTTCCCCCATTTGCTCGCTTGTTTTTTGTCAAGACTGTTTTGTTTGGAATCACATTGTGATTCATTAACATTTTGTTTCACAATTCAGAGATGTAATTTTCTTTTAAAACTTGAATGAGCCGTTCCATCATGAAAATCAGTTATTCAAATCCTCCCCAACAAAGCCCCATTCATAGTTCTAATCATTTCTGGAAAAAAAGAAACTCCAAATTAAACTTCTTATATTTGCTTGTCTGATTTTTGTAGCCCAGTATTCACCTCTGGATTCACATCCAGTGCCAGCGTTCAGTCTCGTTGCATGATGTAGCAAAGTGGAAAGTAAGGGAGTGTGCACGCATGACTTTCATGCTTGGGACTGAAGTTCACCTCCAATCACAGACCTACAATTGATGTTTTTAATAACAGAAACCATGATCTTTCCCTAACCTTAACAGTACCACGGTCGCTATGCACAGATGTTGTAGAAAGCAATGTTGAAAGTGATGAAATTGATATTTTAAAAAATGTTGAATGTGCAGAATTGTCTAATATTAAAGTTCTTGTCGGGTACGAGGGATGACATTTTGCTGCCAAACAAATGAAGTTCACGTGTGCAGCTTGTATATTAAAGCAGGGATGTACAGCACCAGGCTTTGAATTAGTAATGAGATTTTATTCATCCATCCATACATACACACACACACACACGCATGCACAGACGCACGCACGCACACACACACACACATGCACGCATGCACACACACACATGCACGCACAGACGCACGCACGCACACACACACACACATGCACGCATGCACACACACACACACACATGCTCACACAGTTCCTGTCAGATTTTCCTGCAGGTATAAATGTACACCTCAGAGGTAATGGCAGTAATTACAGAGAATCAAAGCACAGACAGAAACACAGGGAGAGATGACAAGACAGGGAAGGACAGAACAAGGAGGAGACGAGGAAAAGGAGAGCAAAAGAATAAGGAGTGAAAGGCGAGGGGTGCAGAGTGCACGAGTACAGGTGGCAAAGTGAAAAGACAGCGCAAAAGGGATGTAAATTGGCACACACCTTGCCTTTCTGCACAGTCAGCGGAGTGATGGAACCCCAGACAAAGGTGCAAAGACAAAGGGTGTCTTGTATGTGTGAAAGAAAGCGAGAGATGCAACAACAGAGAGGAAATGGTACATGTAGGGGAGAGAGGAAAGAAGTGTCACATCGGGAAACTTAGGAGAGGGAGGACCAGGATGAGAAACACTGCTGACGCCTCAGATGAAATATCGAACATTAGACAGCTACATCCAAAAGCTGTGACGCATGTTACTCAGAGGTGGCGATGTGGGAGGTGAGGGGAAGGAGAGACATGAAGGGGTTCGCTGTTACACAACTGTGTGTCATGCTTAGTTTCATGCGTTCACTGTGGTTTGATTGGCACAAACTCTACCAGAACCAAACGTGCCATCGATCCGCTGAGTATTAATGTAACTGTGTTCTCACGATGACCTCGCACCTGCAAACAGCAGCTATTAGAGTTACTCAGTGAGAAAAAGACATTACATGTGTTCAGTGCTCAATCATTGCCTGAAGCAAAGCGAAATAAGAAAGAAAGAAAGAAAGAAAGAATGAAAGACCAAGTGACATGGAACGTACCTTAGCCTAACGATCCAACTCACAAATACATTAGCTCAGCGCTTGTTTCAACAATCAAATGAACACCCCCAGAGAATGCAATTACACTCACTCCGGTCTTCCCTCCTCTTCTTTTTCTCCCCCTCTCTCTCGCTCTCTGTCTCTTTCAAAGCTTTAAGTATTTATGATTTAATCACAGGGAGCGCTAACAGACGCTACAGCTGCCGCCTGCCGCCACACACACACACACACACTCCAATACATGCACAAGTGAGTACATGACTAATGACTCTTTGTCAGTTTGTTTTAAATTATCCCTATTTTACAGTGGTGGTACCTTCATAATACAAACGTGAAAAATAAATGAAATGCCTGAAAAGGAGCAGGAATTGTACCATCCCACCTCAGCTTGACATACATTTTGTTGTGTGTGTAACTCATTTAACCTTTATTATATTTTTTCTATTCTAATATCTCAGCAATATGACGCCTCATGTTCCTTCAAAACACCTTTGAACAGACAATGAAATTTAGGCTAAATGCTTTTATAATAAATCTCCTCCAATCAGAATACTCACACTCAATACTCAGACAACTAAGAGTAATTCTCAAAGGATTAAAATTGTCCAAATCAAATATCTTAACTTTCCAATTATCTGTCCCGACGTGTTTAACCAAGAAACAGTCTCTCTCTCAAGCTGTAAGCAGAACAGGAAGTTGGCGAGACTGAATCATTAAATGCACAATTTATGCATTGGAGACTGAAGTGAAAGTAGAAATTGAAATTGCCTTTCAGCAAATCATTATTCTGTGACACTGAGTGCATAACTTCCTTTTTCAACTCTCTCGCACACCATTTTAAATGTAGGCCTCGCTATTACTACAGATCTGAGTCTGACTTTTTATTCACCAACTTTTACTCAAAGGATAAAGATGAATTAACTAGTATTAATTTACAAAAAAAAGAAAAAAGATTAAATATTGATTAAAAAATGCTTTAGAAATGAGTAATTTCTGTCTTTTGTACTTGGTATTCAGTGGTGGTAGAAGGGGAGGAGGGGGATGGTAGAGAAAGGGGAAAAGAGGAGAGGTTATGTCGTCCCCTCTGGGATTAGATGGACTGCTTAATTCAAGTCATCAAACTGAAAGTCAAAGACAGAGAGATGGTTGGGGTTACGTACAGAGGACGGGAGAAAAAAGAAAGAGGGAAGAGAGATGGTGTTGTGTTGTTATTGTTATTGTTTGGGTCACATGTCCATTTCTCTCTGCGTCCTTCTCTGTTTTATTTCATTAGAGGAATGAAGCTAAATCACGCTGCCAAATTTGTGTAAAACCTGCCCAGTGGTGAGGTGGTTTGTAGAAGTAGGGGCACGCATCTCAGATTTTAAAGACTACTCTTATGCTGCAGCAATAAAAATGTCAGTACATCACAGTTCACCTGCGACAAAGACACTACAGCATGTGCACTTGCCCAAAAAGCTGTGGTGACAACCATTCACTGAGAGTTAGTTCAGATTCTGCACCATGACAAGGTTTACAGGACACACAGGAAGAAACACTGAACCTTTCAAATTTAATTTTCAATTGACCACTGGGAGTCCTGTCTGCATGACAAACAAGAAGGTGACCTTCCTATTAAGACTGCGCTGATCCAGCCTGCTCCCAAACACACAGATTGAAGAGCAAAGAAGAGAAAGTCAAAAAGGATGTGTGCGCATTTATCTGCGAACATACGTGTGCATGTGCGTGTGTGTTTCTCAGTGAGTATATTTAGACATGTCGACATGCCTCCACAGGCAATCCTCTTCTGCGTTACCATGGAAATGACGGAGCCAAATTGTCAGTTTGTACTAGAAAAGAGGGGTAAGTGATGCAGAGCCTCGATATCCTTGTGTGTGTGCGTGTGTGTGTGCGTGTGTGTGTGTGCGTGTGTGTGTGTGTGTGTGTATGTGTGTGAGAGAGAGACAGAGAGAGAAAGGGTGCAATGTGTATTAGCTGAATGTATACCTTTTGGTGTGTGTGTGTGTGTGTGTGTGTGTGTAGGTGAGTCTGTTGAAGAGGCTCTGGTGGGATCATGTGTGTAAGTTTTGGTTATTGAGACTGATAAAACAGTATTAGTGGCATCGCGCCCTCGCACTCAGGCACTAAATGTCTCTGTGTGTGTTTGACCAGGAAATTAAATCTTTCATTCTTTTCAGAGAACACTGAGCGGTTTGACCGCCCCCCACATTCTCTCCGCCGATGTTATTGACCCTTCCCTACCTGCCAATCTTCCTCCTCTTAATGTCTTCATCGATATATCTTCTTCTGTTCCCCTCCTTCTGTTTTATGTTATCTCTCTGCATGTCACTCTGCCTTTTAAATGCATCTGTCCACCCCTCGCTGAGTGATCCCAGTGAGATGCAGCTGTTTTGGGAGGAACCAAAAAAGACAGACGATGAGGTTTCTCCGAGGTTCATTTAACTGCTTTTGGGGGGTCGTGTGCTCCCCAAAAGCAGTTAAATGAAGCTAACATGTTGAAGTAGAAAGTTAAGCTTCCTGAAATTGTTAAGAGAACTGAACAGCTGTCAGGAGAGCAGGCGTGTGAGTGGTGGTGGTGGGTTATTATACTTTACTTATCTCTGCACACCTGAATGTGTCGAAGATTATGTGAATAGATTATATGAGCAGGTACTGTAAATTCTGATTACTGCGATGATAAAATTGATGACATTTCATTTTAATCTGAGGCCGGGCTTTAACATTTTTTTCTGGTTAGAAGAGACTGTCCTCCTGGAAGAATGAAACCGTAGGTTATCCATGCAATCAGCTCACTACGAGGCACGATAGGTCAACAGAACACAGGACATACAGGAGACCACTGTTCATTTCCTTCTTGAAACCAATAGTCAGTGTTGTTTTTTATCTGTTCCACAATCTTGACCACGTGTTTATTATCGTAACCATGACGACAGAGGTCCTCAAACCTTAGTGAAGTACTTATTTTCGCACGAACCACAATCTTTTCCTAAACCTAACCAAACCGTGACCATTCCACAATCTTCACCGCGTGTTTACTGCTGTTACCAGAGCAACAAACATCCAGTAACCTGCAGCTGATACGCTCCTATGAATCATATCTGAGGGTAGGGACATACAAATTTCATGGTTGGAAGATTTCTTGGACGCGAGGGATTGCAACCTCGGCCTGTCAGATGGTCCGTCTCAAGACCGATAGGATGGATTGTCGTGTAATTTGGTGATAACGTTCATGGACCTTTCCCCAACTTTTCATCTTTCACTTAACCAGTGAAATTTCTCAACATCTACCGAGGTTAATAGGACACAGTTTTGTAAAGACATGTATGGTTTACATGATGAATTGTAAGCTAATGACTTTGATGATCCCCTGATGTGTTTTTTGTTATAGTGCCACCATGAGGTTCACATATGTGGTTTTGGTGAAGTTTCTTACTATTGAACGGTTTGGCCTTAACTTTGTGCAGATATTCCTTTTCCCCTAAGGATGCATTATAAAATCCCTTCGGTGGCGCCTTTCATTTCGTGCTGTCAGAATTTTGTCTCGTCCAGTATTTTGATTTATGACCATATATCTGCAAAACTAATAACATTTCCATCAGTGTAGAGTCTTTTCTGAGCTCTAAAAACTATATAGAAATCATATTGTAGTCTCTCCACTAAAATCTAGATTGTAATGGAAAAGAAAGTAAAGCTCCATGACTGATTTCAGAATGGAAACAACCATACAACCACACAACCATAGGTGATGACGTGTGACTTGTATGTCAGAGCTGTTCACATCACTAAAGGTTCACTACGACACCTCTCAACTAACTTCTCTTGTTCTGCAGCTTTGCCTGTACCCCCACTCCAACTTCTCAGACACGAGAAGATCTAAAAGAAAAGTTGATGGATAAAGTTAGTGGCCTAAATGTAGGCAAGGTAAACCTCAGCGTGACTAGAAAACTGCTCCGCAAAATGTTGGCATCGGTTTTGAGGGAAATTACAATGTAATTATTTTGTCAGATTCTTAATAGTCTTCTAACCTCGGGGTACATTGTTCACTGTTCCGTAATGATACATGCTGACACTGATCAAAGTGAAAGTAAAACTGCAGCCTACAGTAAATTGTGGGGACAAGATCAGCACAATCCGCTTCAAACAAAGGGCATGTAGGCGTGAAAATACGCCAGCAGTAGACACAAACCACACCCCACAATGGGGAAAGAAAGAGCAGTTAAACTAGGCAAAGCAAATCTGAGGGAACTAGGGGGAAAATGCAACTCTACAACTCTTCTCTCTCACTGTCTATTTGCATTGTCAGTCTTTCTGTAGCTTTCTGCATATGTTAGCAGTGCTAATGGTTAGTCTTTAGCGACACATGCTCTTACCTAGAGATACTAAAAAAGATATTGTAAGAGTGAGGGAGAGGAAGGTCAGGAAGCTTAGACAACAATGAACTGAGTACTTTGCTTGAGGGACGCCTCAGGGAGTGTGGAAGTGGTCTTGTCTATATATGTGCGCGAGAGAGAGAAAGATGTGTCATTGCCATGGCGAGCACAGAGAAGAACAAGCAGATTTTCCAGGGCTGAAGATAATTTCAATTAGCAGTCCTTGCTGGTATGCTTTTTTTTTTAATGTTTTTATTTTGGGGGGGGGGGTTACTGAAAGTGACTGAGCGTGTGTGCAAACTGAGACAGGAGCTATTATTCTTTTCATCTCATCCTCACATCATTTTTCATTTCATTTCACTTCATCTGTGTGTTTTTCTGTGTCTATCAGTGTGAGTGGCAGTGAGTGGGCGCATGAGAGCGCGAGAGAGGGATGAAGGAGGGGAGGAGCGGAGAGAGAAGAGACAGCGTCAGGGCTGTTCGTGGTAGCTGAGAGATATTCATGGACAATACACAAGATCCAATTTTATAATGTGCACAAAGTTTGGATAGAGTAGCTGTACACACATACAGACACTCTCTCTTACACACAGATTAGATTTATGTCCAGACAAGGAAGTTGAGGGAGCAGTGTGCCATCCATAAACGGTATGCACTAGGTGAGAGAAGATGTTCTTCTTCTGTTTGATCCAATAATAACAAACAGACAATTTTCCCATTTTATGAACACTTCACCTCTAATGCGTAAAGCACAGGAAACCTGTTGAAAGTACGTACTCTTCACTACTCATTTAGTTTTACTTAGAAATGGTCGTTTCTAGAAATGTGGTAAAAATGTACTCTTGCATAATAACCTATTGAAAGCAAAGAGAGCTTTTATAATTGTGGGTATGATTTTGACAGTTTGGTATTAAAAACTGATGCCAGCTTCTAGTGTTCTGCAGATTGCAGTTTTTTTTATGATTAGGAAACATTTTTGCTAATTTGGCAATGGTATAATGGACTTTTACTCCATTGGATTAAATTGTGTTGTGCACAAATACGGAGAGTGCACAGTCAAGCAAATACCATTAATGATTTCTGAGTCCAAGGGATAAAGAGCTCAGGTCAGCTGAGTTGAATGAGCCATGTATGGAGGCACTATCTGTTTTTTTGTCTATACAGTGCATTCAGAAAGTGTCCAAACCCTTTCATTTTTTTATGATATGACTTTATGAAAACTAAACTAAAATTTGAACCAAAATCACATGAATGACCCTGGACTCACTGTTTCAGATATTTAACTGTCTGAATTCATGCTGTATTTGCTTGTATTTTGTCTCAGTGTGTCTCTGTTTACCATCTGAAAGTCCTCTCTTCACAACCTGCTGCTCGGGGCTACTATACTGTGTGTCTGATGCGCCTGATATTTTAACTGACTCCCATCTGCCTATGTACTGTTTGGCTGTACCTTGTACTGGCCTATTTCAAGGCAATTCGAACTGCCGTTATGCTGTTAGCACTTACTGGAAGAGCGTCTGCTAAACGGTGTGATAATAGTAAAGCTTAAATGCTTGTAAATGTTTTTCTTCCTCAAAAAATAATAATACCAGTATACAGCAAGGAGAGAGTGGAGGGGGTTGTGATGGAAAAAGGGCACCTGTTACAGTTAGTCATCTCTCAGTTACCGTAGAAACAGCCAATAGAGATGTAAAAAAAAAAAAAACAACGATGGGAACAGAAAGGAATAGAGAGAACAAGATACAAATAATATATGGAATGGGTAGAGGAATGATGGATGTCATTATGACAGCTTATACTTAGCATAATAAGGTGTAATAAGTGTGTGTGTGTGTGTGTGTGTGTGTGTGTGTTTTTGTGAGTGGCAGTCAAACAAAGAAAAATCAAGGCATAGGGAGGAATTAATCAGCACTCTTTTCCTTTCAGTGCAACGTTCTGATGGATACAGTTATTATGTAAATGATTGTTCCTGAGTTTGCTCTGCAGATCCTAATTTTGCCTTCTGTGTCGCTGCCTGCTTTGCACATAGATCTAAATGCGAGTGGGGGTTATGTGGGTGTGAAAGATTAGTAGCAGCTCCTCTGTGAGTGGAGTGAACTACACTGACCTCTGAGTCACTGTAACCCTCAGATCCGAGCAGTGAGAGCTGTACCGGGCTCTGTTTTCACTGCAGGTTTAAACCAGTCGTGGAGATCTTCCACACAAATTCAACCCACTCTGTTGAATCAGGTAGAAACATTTTAATCTTGTCGTTTCACTAATCCCCTTTTAAGGCAGCAATCTCTTAAATTCACCCAAAATATCTTTTGAGTTTGCTGGAGAAATGTCCCGAAACAGCATGTAGAGCAGATTTAGGAAGACCCCCCCTCGATCCAGTACAAAAGACAGCTTCGTATTTCTGGAGTCCCTTGTGTCAATCTGAGTCTGACTCATCCCGTCATACAGCTTTTCCACAGAAACAGCAACAAACTGGAGCACAACATCTTCAAACAACTGGTGGAAAAAACAGGCTTTGCCTGCTTTTTCACCTCAGCCACAAAATACAAAGACGTTCACATCTCTCACAGAACAATCAGACCAAAAACCCCTGGGTTTAACAAGGCAAAGGCCTGCACTGCTGGGGTCATGTTGTTTTAGACACTAATGAAATGATGGTTTTAGTGCTGTGCAGAAGCAGCAATGACTTTACCATCCTTTTGAAATGATTGCAGGCTAAACAGTAGAAATTGACTTTTCAGGTTACAAAGTAATCTACCAGGACTGTGCCCTGACATGTATTTGATCGGCTAATAAAGCACCTGGCCAGACGAGCCAGGTTCAACTGTTTGGTCAGACAACCTGATGATGTTTTTCCAAAGGCTTGTACATTAACACTCCCAGTGCAGTGGTCACACTGAAATGAATGAGGGGATTGCGTTTTTTAATTCAGTGCTGCTGTCTGTATGAACATGGCGTAACTAACCTACAGCAAACTATAAATGAGTATTATCAGCACAGGCATAGTTAGGCAGGGTGTTAAAATAGGTTTAGTTAAACAGATGTGATGAGAAAGAAAAGGTGATGTCTTATTAACATATATTGTATGTTGAGTAAATTTTAGCAGTTTTTTAATGTAATCATTACTTGTGTCTATTCAATTATTTTATTAAGTTCATAATTTTGCTACAATACTTACCACCCATTCTTGCAATTAAAGCACAATTAATATAAATTCTTAAACGTTACTTGTATGACTCATTTTAAACTTCTCAGCAGTATTCAGCTCTTGTTCATTTTTTCATTAAGGTGGAAGCTGGAGCTTTTATTTGGTATCAACTGAAAGCCTGATTACATTCACATCCTCCCACTTGAAGCTTGACCTTAAACCTAATGGAGATATTATATTCAACATAATCTCAAATATTTTAGATTTTTTTTTTTTTTATTATTCAGACATGCACTTATTAATTTAAAATTCTGAAGAAAACATTTTCTTTTTTATGTAGCTCGATGAGAACCTTGGAAGGCTGAACTCACTGCTGGATGTGAAATAGTTTTCTCTCCTCGTCAAACCTTCAAATCAGTTGTGAAGCAAGAACGCGGCCCACAAGTGTATGTTGTAAGCTTCTCAGTGCTCCACAGGTTAAGAGTAACAGATGGGGAGAAAAGTGTATGATGCACACAACCGAGAATTTACACCCCTGATGTAAAAAAAAAAAAAAAAAGGTACTTTCTACCTCAGCGGAGACAAGAAGAATGTGGAAACACTGCACGTACTCTTGTGTGTTTGCTTTTTCTTTCTGAGTTGAATGTTCTTGTATCGTTTTCACAAATGAGAACAGCAGCCGTCATTTTTCATTCCTCTTTCCTCATCCCTCAATCCTCTGTTTCCTTTTCGTTCATCTCTCTCAGGTCAGATCAGGTTAGATTCGAAGTAAGCTCTAAAATAATCATCGTCATTTATATTGGGGGAGTTTAGAGTCGAGGCCAGAAGTTCTATCTGAGAGTGGTTATTTTGTGTACTTAAGGTGGATTTTTTTTATATTTGAACTCTTTGACAGACAAAGGTGTAGTGCTATATGTTTAAGCGCACGTAGCTGTGGCTCATTTTGGAGATTATGTAATCGCTGTTCCTATTGTGGCAACAATAGTCGACTATAACTGACCACATGATCAGCAGTTATACAGTTTTACAGTTTGTTCCTTTATGAATAGTTTTTTATGTTGACAGTATTACGCAGCATTCAGGCAAACATGTAGCTAAGTGTGCTAAGACGATAACATGAATGTAGCAGGTTGTAATTAGTGTGGCGTTAAGTAATATAGTAATATAGTATATAGTAATATGTTTTGAATGATTTCATTGGTTTACATGTGCTGAGTAAATGAAGCTGCATTTGAAACATTCATTCTGAGGAAGTGTTGCATTGCAGGCAGAGGTCAAGCTAATTTACTAGGCTATGAAAATGAAGCTAAGCTGGGTTTCATTTAAAACAGGCATTGTTGATTCAGCACAAACTGTCCGGTTTTAATGGACTGGCTTTGTGAAGTTTCTTTGCAAACAAGCATCACATGAAGAAACTGTCAGGAGAGTGAATGATGAATGAAAGGATGTTTTGCTGCCTTACCATCTTTATTAGTTAATGAAAGCAAGGTAGACAAAACTAATTTAACTCACTGTGCAGTTCAGAGGCTACCGGCAGCGACTGGCAACTTTTACTGTTACTCACTGTATGAGTTGACGTTGTGAATCAACTAATACACCTTAAATGTTAATATGACAACTTGACCATTTGTTTTTATTGGCTTTTGTGACTATCGGCTCTTCAAGTGCTTAAAACTGGATTATGCAACTGTCAATATTCTAATTTATTATAATTTCCTAACTTGGAGAAAAAAGTGGGGAAAAAAAATAATAAAACTCTAAAATAAAACCCACACAAAGGTTGAAAATTAGTTAAATAAATGTTGACTTATGTGCAAATGTCAGGAGAATTAGGTTAACATTGCCAGGGAACATAGCATAAATGTTAATTATGTATTTGGCATTTCACTAATGTGAGGTAGTGGGAGGGGCAGGACTGCATCAGATGTGCTTAAACATACATTAGTGCTTGCAAAAAACACACAAACAAAAGCGTGCGCACCAACACACACACAGTCACACAGACAGAACATCAAAGGCTTCTGCGTGACAGGTAAGTGACAGCTTGATCAGAAAGTTTTATTTCTCTTCCTCTCACTGATCCGACAGGAAACAGATGCCTAACCTCTGTATCCTGGCAACAGCCGTCTTTCTGTGGCACTGAGAGATGGACAGGATGCAAAACCTGTGTATGTCCCTGTGTGTGTGTGTGTGTGTGTGTGTGTGTGTGTGTGTGTGTGTGTGTGTGTGTGTGTGTGTGTGTGTGTGTGTGTAAGTGTGGATAATGGCTTGTGAATATACTTGCATCTTGTGTCAGTTTGACTCTTTAAATGTGCCGGACCCAGCAGTCAGTCGGAGTCGATAAACTCGCGCTGCATGGACAAACATTCAGATCCACAGAACTTTTATTTTCAATTTTCGCTAGGTTTTCATGCTGAATTTTGAGGGAAATCTGTATCAAATAACATGGAAGACATCTCAAATATTCCCTTTTGATGTAAGAGGCCTTCTTAATTGAAGACATTTTGACATGTCACGGTGAGAAAAGCTCAAGTGTAAACAATGAAATGAATGATGGCTGAATTCCATTCGAGCTGCTTCAGTTTCAAGGTCTTCCCATTGTGCATGCTGGCTCACGTCTTGTTGTCTGAATCCAAATGTTCACCCTCAGGACTTAATAGTGGGCATGTGCACTGTCACACCCTCACGGTCATCAAATTTGCAAGGCTGCAAGACTGCAAGGCTACACAAGCCCCTGGTGAGCGCGATCTTGCACTTCATGGCTTTTATACTGTCAACTTTTTTTTTAATGAATGTTTTTTTTAATGCATGTTTGTGTCATGTCATGCATTGCAAGTTAAGTCTAATCATGTTTCATACATTCAACCCATCAGTTTTCCTTGTTTTAGAGAAATAAAAAATGTCGTGTGAGCCCTCAGCCCCTCTCTGAATTTGGACAGTACTGTGTACTGGCAGGTGGGAATATGCCAGCAAGTCTGTAAGTGTGGTGGACACCTGATATTTGTATTCAGCCACTGTCACAGCTTACAGGGACACTTGAATACAACAAAGCCATCCTTAATGTTACTAGTAACACCTCTGTTTTTCCTACTGGAATAAGCCGAAATGTCTGCTGTGAAAAAGGCAGATGATGTAGCCACACGAAACATGGCATGCAGGGAGTGAAGACTTCATTCAGTAAACATCATATTTTAGTGCAGTGACATTGTCATATGGTGTGGAAAATGTTCCAAATTTAGATAAATTAATTGAGAAAGTCAAGAGTTTGACTTTAAAGATATGTGCTTAGCACTTGCTATAATAAACATTTTGGTAATTTCATTTTCAAGTATTTATCATTTTTCTAGGCAGTGTTAGTCCAACTCCTGTGAACTCATCACAGCGTGACTTTACCAAACAATTACTGAAATTCATCCATTCAGGCCAGCTTGCAGCGTCAGCAGATTGCATTCAATGAGCTACTGCTGTCGGCTAGAAAGGGTCCAGTATTGTGACTGTTCTGCTTGGTTTGATCCAGTCTTCACATTTATTCAGGTTAACGAGTTAAAGGGAGTTTTCAACTCAACCGCATTTATGTGAAGACCACTATTCTGATCCTGCGCCAGACTAGATTTGAAAATATGAAAATTGAATGACATAGAGTCTTTAAGGGTTTTGTTATAACAAGGGGAAGTGATGATGGCATGACAAACCACATTATGGCAAAGCAAAGGAGAGTCAGATTCCCATGGCGGATGTAAATGTAATCCTGCAACATCAGATCTAGACACTATCTGGAGAGGAGACGTGTGTTAATCTCAGGTGTAAAGGAGTCTTTTATATATTTGCTTGGATAGGAGCTTGTGAGCACATCGCGTGTAGGTGTTTTTAGAGCATATGTAAGTGAGAAAATCTGAGTTGGGCTTGCTATATGGCTGCGCATGTGAGAGTCAATAAGGTTGTACCTGTATATGTTTGTCCATATGTGTGTGTTTCTGTGTGTATGAGTGTGAGAGATGTTGGCAGCCTGCATGGATGTAAGAAAGAGCATACCTGTGAATGTGTGTGTGCGCGTGTGTGCATGCATGCGTGTGCGTGTATGAGTGTCTTAATCCTCCCCGTCAAAATGATTTTACAGCCCTCGCTCATCTCCTCCAGTCTTTCCAAACAGAGGAAGAGAAGATTAGTCACACCTCCTCCACTCTTGCTCTCAGTCTCTCCCTTTATCCTCTCTTCCACAAGTGTGCTTCTGTGTGTGCGCGCCCGTGCGAGTGTGTTTGTGTTTGTGTGTGGGCTCAGCGGTTTTACGTAAAGCTCCATAGAAAAGGTAAGAGTCAAGCAGAGAGTCCTTGGCAGCAGAATGCAATTGCTGCTCAATGGACCATTTTCTGCAGAGCTGACCCTGCCATATTGAGTTTTCTGCAGAGCAGAAACACACACACACACACACACACACACGCACATGCACACACACACAACAGGCTTTAGATGATGAAGCCGCATTGAGAGATTCAAAAACATGCAAGAAAAGTAACAGTTGCACACACACAGAAAGAATACATAGGTGTACACATGAATGCAACAACATGAATACACATTTACATTACACATTTAAAAACACAAACAAACACATATAAGTACACGCCAACACCCCCTCACACACACTTACATATATGAAGATGACACAAGGCTAAGAATTATGTGCCCACATTTGGCTCGATAATGATAATTATCACCTAATCACATATTCACACACAGAGCATAATTACCTACGCAGCTGTTTGTAGATAGTGGTTGTGTGTGTAAGTGTGTGTTGACACAGTGTGCGCAGACGTGTGTGTATGTGTGCCTTGAGGTCAAAGGGAAGTGGGTGGGGTTCCCTCCATTGTGGAAGTGTGTGTGATGACATGATGACCTTTTCAGCAGTTCCACTCTGTCACCTTTGACCTTAAAGCAAAGTAAAGCTTGTGGGGTTAACACCTTAATTTGCACAATGTCAAGTTGCTTATGTAATATTTTTTAAGCATAGGTTCTGACTTGAAAAAGGGCTTCGACCTGTTTTCATACTGTG
This sequence comes from Seriola aureovittata, assembly GCF_021018895.1. Classification (NCBI taxonomy): domain Eukaryota; kingdom Metazoa; phylum Chordata; class Actinopteri; order Carangiformes; family Carangidae; genus Seriola; species Seriola aureovittata. The sequence continues at coordinate 12,590,564 of NC_079367.1, read as the reverse complement.
TTTTAAAGAACCTTACTTTACTGATTGTGTGTATCAGAATGATTTATTACCTGAGCCTAATTTGTTAAAAGACAAAATATTTTTCTCACGCAGAATATTTATGTGAAATTAAGATAATCTAACTAAAATCTTTGCCTATGTATCTGTCAATTGAAGACAAATGTCACCAAAATAATTTGTCCAGTTTAAACCGATAAAACCTTGAGACCCAGGAGATGCTTGAATGTAATATGAGAAACTGTTGATTTTTCTATGTTGTAAAATTGTTCACAACTCTTTAAAAATAATCATTTTTCTCTCTCTCTCTCTCTCTTTCTCATATATGTCTCTCGCCCCTTCTTGATGGTCTTGGATGCTTTTCTTTAAGGTAAGAGACTAATGCAGACACCCACTGTATCACAATGATGAAGTTTTTGTGATTTGTGATGGATGGATAAATGGATAGATAGATAGATAGATAGATAGATAGATAGATAGATAGATAGATAGATAGATAGATAGATAGATAGAATTTGGACTATAAGATTGGACAAAGATTGCAGATAAACCAAAGATTGATAAGAGCGCAGGGGGAGGATGGATCAATAGACAGGCTGATGAACAGGAAGATTGATCGAGGGACTGACAGAAGGGTAGACACATCAACAGATGGGCAGATTAGTAGAGTTCAGATTAATAGATAGACAGAAATAGACAGAAGAACAGAGTGATATAAAGAACAAAAAAAAAGAGGGGTGGACAGAAGGATAATCATATCTACAAGTCTGCTAACAGACATTTTGGCTGTCGTGGCTTTCCTCTGTTGCCATGGCAGCACTGTCACATACCAGCTGGACTGAAAGAGATGCCCCAACACACACACACACACACACACACACACACACACACACACACACACACACACACATACAGACTCTGCACTCTTCAACCCAATGACTTACTTAATAAGATAAATTATAAATACCTCCCTGCAAAGAGGAAAATTATGAAAGACGTGGCTCTTTAGTAACATATATCAGAGTCACAGTGTCCTTTGGCTGGTAGTGAGCTTAAAGCTTGAAAACGTAATCGTCATAGTTACAGAAGAGTGATGCCCTCTCTCATCAGGTCAGCTCATATTTTGAGGTGATTTTATGTGAAGAACCAGTGAAATATTTAAGTGTACTTGTAAATTGTGCATAATTTTGTAATTAGAAAACTTCTTTTAATAATTAAGTTAGATTGCAATAACATTAAATGCCACTTACATTGAGACAGTACGGGGTTGTTAGGTGCAGTAAACACTTAGATAGTTTTTTCTAACTAAATGTAAAACAGATTTCATGGTTTTAAGCTTTTATCATTTCCACACAGTAATTGCTGCTTTTTTTCTTGTACAGAACATCTTTTTCTCTTTCAAGAGTATCTGTGGTGTCACAGCATTAACACAAGGGTCACGTTA